>NC_000075.6:43433885-43603885 GCF_000001635.26 Mus musculus
TTGGCTGCAGAGTCAATATGGATTGGCTCTGATCCTGTCTCATCCTCGAGGTCCCCGCATGCCTGACTATCTGAGCTTGCTATGGCTTGTTCATCAGGAGTCAGGGCTGCTCTAGTGGTCTACACTCTGATGGCTGGATTGAATTCTGCAAGATCTATGCATAGCTGTGAATGTGCAGACATGATCCAGACATCACTCAGCGGCCAGCCCTGGGCTTTCCCCTGACCTGGATGAATGATTGACTTAACCTGGTTGGGTGCACATCAACTGACCAGTGTGATCAGTAGGAAAACTGTTTTGATTGATTTTTCACCCCCTCTCCTTGACTAGGACTGCTGACTGCTGGTCCTGATCAAAATGAAATCTGGCTTTGCAAAGTCTCTGCTACACGGAGTATCTTAGTCTCTGTGTCCACCTGGCTTACCTCGTTTGTAAGGGCTCTTCAGATTTGGCACATGCATCAGAGAGAGGGCTAGGGTTTTCTGTGCTGCCAACAGGCTGTGCTATCAGCATGATCCAACAGAGGAGGTGCTGGTTCTGGAATGCTCTAGAATCCGGGTTTAGTCAAAACCGTGTCACTTAGAGCCATTAAGACCTTTGACAAGTCACTCTTAAGACCCTGTCCTCTCTAATGGGAGCAGTAGAAATTACCTCTCAGTGTTCTGAGGATTAAAGCCAACAGCGCACCCGGCATTTAGGGGTACATATAATTTCCTCAGGCTCTGGGTTTCAAGCCTCTTCCTCTAAAAACTAAGGGGATAGACTGGTTCTTAGGCACCCGTTATGTACGTTATATTGGTAAACTGTGTGTCTTTAAGCTTGTCAAAAGTGCTCTCTGGGATTGAGAAGGGACCTCCTGTCTCAGACTCATTATGTTTAGGTCAAGTGTTCTCTAAAACATCTTCCTTGGGCAAGCTGGCTCCTTAAGTCTGCGCCGAGGAGAAGGAAAACAGCCAGCCAAGGGTGCTGGGAATGTTGTGCCCCCGAGGACAGCCAGGAGACAAACGATTTCCAACAGAGGTTACCAGCACTTACCTCATGATATGAAAAGGCCTGCAGCGGGAACTGGAAGCCAAAAGGTTCAGCCGTGGGAAACCGATCAGTGTAGAGAGAGGCCAGAGAGGACCCTCCACCTGCAACCATTGACCTGGAACCCCGCTCACTGCCTCCCTCAGCTTCCTCAGCTTTGTCAGCTGTTTGTAAGCTCCAGAGAGGATGGTATTGCTTCCTCAGCCACTGCTCCTCTGTAGCTCTATGGCTGTTTATTCTTTCACCTTCGTCTGCTATAGACTTCATAAACTTACCCCTTCAAAGCAACAACGTGGCTACAGTAGGTCATTGTCTCGACTGTACAGAAGGCTGCCTTTGGTGTGTGATTAGGGAAGAGCAAGAGAGGTGCTTTAATTTAGATCACAAAGTTAACCCTCCTCATAGCATATTAAACAAAGTCTCAGGAGAGAAGGTCGCAGTGTGATAGGTGACAAAAAAACAAAAACAACAAAAAAACCCCACCTCTATAAATAAGGGGAACTCTGAACCTTAACGACAGCTAATTTGATACCCACAAAGTACTAGCTCTGAGGTAAACTACTTTTCTCTTCAGGCCATGCCACCATTCAATATGTCCATACACTTGAATGAGCATTCTATGGCGTCAAAGCCAAGCCTTCAATTTGGTGGCTTTCTCTTTCACAGACTTGGCGATGAAATCTGATGCCACGATGCCTCAGTTTCCCTTTAGTCTCAGGAGTGCTATAATAGAACATTCTTTCCAGGGTCACAAAGCTGTGGATATTGTCTCAAATGCCCTCCAAAGTCCTCCAGTGGGAGCTGACAGAATGAGTAGCAAGAATTATTACTAATTAGTGAAAATATGTATAATTGCATAATTGGAGTATATAATTGATGCTTCACTGCTGCAGGCAGAAATGAGGACTGTAGAGATGAAAGCCCAGGAAAAGGAGGTGGCTGTGGATCCTAACTACTGAAAAGGCAGGAGCAGTGTGGAGGGCCGGCATTGTAGCTTCCCTGCAATGCATGCGTTGAATAAAGGTCATGAGCTGGGAGCCAAGAAACACAAAGAAATACAAGATAAGCCCTTACCCAGCGTGTGTGTGCATGCACACCCACCCACCCACTAACCCATATACTCACAGACACCTCATACACACACACACACACACATACACTCACAGACACCTCATACACACACACATACCCCACAAATAATACACACATACACATACATACATACATATATACACACATATGTACCCCTATATACACATGTATACTTCACACATACACACATATCCCACACACATAATACATACATACTCATACATGTATGTATACAATGATACATACATACATACACACATACAACACAACATACACACCTCACACACACACACACATACATCCCACATATACACCTCACACATACACACACATCTCACACATACACACACACATACACATATAATACACACATACATACACACACATATGCACCCCCATATACACACATATGTACTTCACAATACACACATACATATGTGCATACAATCATACATGCATGCATACATGCATATATACACCCTCACCTCACATATACACTCCTACACACACACACACACACACACACACACACACACACACACCCCTCTCCTAGGAGAGCACTGCAGCTCCACAGTTTGAAGCTTCTGTGTATTTCTACTGTTGTTTACAGCAGCACCAGATTCTCATGCAAGGGCTCAGTTGATTGCCACAGTTGGGGACGAGAGATGGCCACCGGCCTTGGTGACCTCTTGAGACTTCTTACATTTGGTCTTTGAGTCCTCAAAGCATGTCAACATCCCAGCAGAGTTCCTTGCCCTGCCTGGTCTCCGTATGAGTTTTGATATCTGGGGTCTCTGTTTCTGGGTTCATCTGCTGGAGGAGAGGCAAACATGTAGAAATGGGAGTGTTTTCTCGATACGCGTGCTGCGGTTGGCTTGTGCTTGAAGGAAGGAGGTGGAGCTGGGGGTAGGAAGAGTGAGTACAGGTGATCTTGAAAGGGCCTATCATCATGAGCCTATCAAGAATACTAGTTAGTGAGATGACTCCGTGTAAAGGTGCATGCTGACAGACCTGATTATCTGAGATCAGCCCCTGGAAATCACATGGTGAAGGTGAGAACCAAATTCCTTAGCTTATATTCTGAGTGTCACATATACAACCTAACTCTGGAAGGTACACACACACACGTGCACATACACATACACACTTGCACACACACTCACACATTCACACACTCACACACATGCACATACACACACTCAAACATTCACACAGTCATACATTCGCACACATACATGCACATACATGCACATACACACATGCACACACACTCACACATGCTCACACATTCACACATACACACACATAAAAAACACACACACCACACAGAGATAAAGAAGTGTAATTTATTTAAAATCAAACAAAACTCCCTGAACTCCCTGTAACAACTGGTGCCATATTGTGTCAGGTGTGTTGAGTTAGCTCATGGTGTCACATCAGTTGAGAATGTGGGTGCTGTAATTGTTCTTACTTCCCAGTAACGTGAATAAAAACAAGGGAAGAGAGCCAGTTGCCCAAGGTTGCCCAGCTGGTTAGTGATGGAGCCAGGACTCCAGCACAGGTCCTACTCCAAAGCCACCACCTGCTCTGCTCCCCTGGTACCTGAAGCCATCAGAGCCACCGCCACCGCTGCCGCCAGCACCCCCTCCCCCGACACTTCCACTTCCTGCATGAGCCCCCATCAACCCCACGGCTTGTTGGCAGGACGGAGCGAGCTGATACTTAGTAACAAGTATCTGGAACAGTGGCCGGGCTTTTAGAAGCATGCAAGCCTTTCTTTCTTCTTGTGCGCTGTTACTGTTCCTCTGTGCCAGATACACAGCACTAGGTGTTTCTGAATTAGAGATGAATCCTGCTCTCCTGGCTCTTGCCATCAGAAATAAAACGAACGGAGAAGCCGCTGCTCAACACCCACATGGCTCACATAGGAAAGGCAACCCAAGTCTAGAGTGAGGACCTAGGACCTACCCTGGTTGAAGATGGAAGGCTTCTTGGAGGAGTTGAGCTATGACCTAAAACTGAAGAAAGGGCTGATATTTTTAAATTTCAAGATGGAATACATGAGACCAATGCATTTAGACGGGAATAGAAGCCAGGATGTCAGCGTTGTGCCCATCCCCCAAGAACAGGGGCTGGAGGCAGGGGATGAGCTTTTGGTCTGCTTTGTGTCTGTGGCATCTCCAATGCCTAGACAGGGCTAGCTTTAGAGTGTCAAAACACAGGGGTTAAAAGAATGCGTGAGGAAAGAGAACATGGATAGGAAGTTGTATATGTCTGGGGAGGTCTGCAGATCAATTGGCCAGTAAGAAGTGGGTGCTGGAGGAGGACACGCCGAGACAAGGCATACATGGAACTTAAAGCCCCAGTCAGAGAGGGATGACAGCATGAGCTTTGCACGAACGCCTTTAGAACAAGTGGAAAAGTCCAGCATGTGCCAACCTGGCATTGTTTCCCACCCTCGACACCTGGAACAGATGAGGGGAACCGGGAGCAGAAGCCTTCCTCAGAGAGGTGTGGCTCCAGGGCAGTCAGTGTGCAGAAAGCAGACGAGGCACACAGACACCTGGTTCTATCGTCCCGAGGCCCATCAGTGTGCATGTCCCCGTCATAACCTGCAGCGTGCGACATTCATCTGTTTGGCTCTATGCAGCATCTTCACAGTTGCCAAAGGCAGTCTCTGCCGACTCTCCAAGGGCCTGCTTGGCAACTGCTCGGTGGATTCCATGTTCCCTCTTCCCGGCAGCTGCTTAGGGACAGCTCTGTGCATCTCTCATCCAGTGCAACAATTCTAACTGCTCATGTGTAGATGCAGTTCCCTAGCTAGACCTTTGCTCCGGGTTGGGGGCTGGGGGTGGGGAGTCTACATTACCTTTTCCTGGGGAGATATTATTTTAAAGAGTCTACTCCTCCCAGATAGGGCACCAATAACAAACCAAAGTAACAATGCCATACTCAAGTCAATAAACTGATGAGTTTATTGGGCTTGCTTACAGAACGTAAATAAGAGGTTTTATAGAAGCACGGGTTATCCCTAAACAGCCACGACACCAAAAAGTCTCAGCCCAGCATGGACGACAGCTTCTCCATAGCTATTTAAATGGTGTCTTCCCTTCAACTAATGATCCATACTTGTCCTCTGTTACCTAAGACCCCAGACCATGTGCAGCTGGGGCAAAAATACAGATCTCTGGAGGGAGATGTATGAAAGAGTGGCAGCAGTCTCAGGTAAGAGTCCGATGACCCCTTTCTGCTCTCTCTCCTATGAAAGGCCATCAATGGGCTGGATCTTGAGGGTCTCTTGTTGGCAGTCATAGCTGCTCTGGTGAAGATGGCAGTGGCTGCTAGGTGTAGAGGACAGCATTCAGTAGCAAGTGTCATCTGATTACTGTGCCTTCTGCTTGCATTGAAGTTAGCGATACTGAACCTTGATTTGGGGGATGGGGGAATTTCCTGCCATCCTGTTGGACTAAGGCGAGGCTTTCTGCTGCAGTGTGCTTAGACAAGGAGTGGGTTAGCCTGGAGCAGAGCAATCTATTAGCCGATCTCAGCAACGCATAGATTAAATGTTGGGGTGGGGAGTGATAAAAGTGGAAAATATAATGACATCGTCCTGCTATTTTCCCAGATGAGACTCTCAAGCCGTTGTATGGGGGCAGGAGAGAGAAAAGTCTTAGATGCTGACAGATCTCAGTTCTGTCTCTGTTACAAGTTGATTGATTGTTGGAAAATTCCTTTAACAAAGTAGTTTCCGATTTTGAGGGGGTGTTAACTGCTCCCCGCCCCCCAGAGGACATTCAGTAATAGCTGGATACATTTTTCGTTGTTGCTGTTGTTACAATTCTCAGGAGGAAGAGCTTGCTACTGTATCAGGTGATGGAGCCCAGAGCTGCTACTGGGCTTTCCATATAGCCTAGCTAGGGCAGTGCTTACATCCCCCAAATTATCTGCCCACAGTGTCATGAGGGCTGGAAAAACTGTCAGCCCTACTGAGTCTGCTTTGCCATCTGTCCAGCGGGGTTAGTAGCAGCCAGGAAGAGTGGGGAAGAGCAATGCCCGGGCATAGTAGGCTCTCAGTGTAGTTCTCTCTGTTTCTCCTACAAGTCTCTTCTTCTTTCTGGGCGTGGAGACTCTGGAGAGAATTCAGAAGTGTTGCCAAGCTAATTACAAGGCAGGGAGTTACATTTTGAAGACACATGAAAGGACCTGAGGTTATTTAGCCTGAAGAAGAAAGGAGGCTCAAAGGTGATTTAATAGTGGTGTTAAAGCCTTGGAAAGGCTATGAGCTCAGTGAAGTCAATCCATTTCTTCTCATCTTCACTGGGGAATGAAAAGGAGCTCCAAGTAGGATGGAATGGGGCTCGATGTGGAACAAAACTTTATTTTTATGAAGGTTATGGGGGGAGAAAGCCTTCTGCAGTGTCAGAAGTCTAAAGACAGTTTCAGATCTCTCAGGAAGACTGTCACTCATTAGTGATGTCGGTGTACTGGAGGAGTTGTGGGTATGGAGGGTTGCATGGGGCAGAACGGTCTCTGCCTTACAGAGCTTACAGATTCATTTAGGAGGCCGAGTGAGGCCAATACTACAGGTGAACCTTCAGTGATGGCTCCCCAGATGTCAAAGGTCAGGGGATGCAGGGGAGGATGGGACAGCATTTGAAAGGGGTTTCGAGGATCTATCAGCAGCTGGAAGATAAAAAAACAGAACACGGAAAGGTGGGAGTGGTGGACTGGAAGTGGAAGAGAGGGGGCTGTAGCAGGGGACACTCTGGAGTCTGGAGCAAACCAGGGCCCTGGGAACAGAATGGCAGCTGGAACTTGGCCTGGGTAGGTAGAGGTACACCTGGGAAGGCAAAGTGGCTGCAGGTGATACAGGGAGCAGGGAAGTCAGCTGAGGACTACGGCTTGAGGACATTTTGGCTGAGAACAGGGCTGAGGTAATGAGAGAGGTGGCCCCTGGGGGAGGTGCCAGATCTTTCCTAAATCTCACTTCCTGGGTGTGCCCCTGGAGAAAACAGGTTGGCTCCAAGCTGGGCCACCTGCTGATCTCATCCCTGGAAGCCATCCCAGGCTGGATCCTTTCCTTCCCACTTTGGAAAGCTGGCACACGTCTGGGTGCCCTGGCTGCCACCGGCTCTGCTGCTGCAGGGGCTTCTCTCCCCCTCCCCCCAGCCCAATCCAGGCACCTGCTCTCCCCGTTACCATCCTCTGTGTGTCCTATTGTTCCCTGTGTGGTCCCTGGAGCAGCTGGGCTGTACTCCTTGGTGATGATGTAGGTGGGAATATGTAAATAAATGGGCACTGGGGAGTGAGTCAGACTCACGGAACCATCTAGGCCTCAGAGGGATGCTGGCAAAGATCTCTGTTATCACCCACTGTGTAGCTATCAGTGAATATGTGCAGAACATCTAGGTTGTGCCAGGTCACTAACAGGGTCACTCCGGACACCTGGGATGACATGCCTTCAGAAGTGGCTCCTGCTGCCTGAGGTCCCATCTAAGAAGTAGTGTCATGGTGCAACTTGGCAGCTTGTCTGCCCAGGGCAGGATGGCCTTACAGACTTTCTCAAGGCTGAGGTATGAGGGGTGGGGTTTGCAATAAAAGGCCTAGGGATCAGGGTAGACCTAAGGGAGGATTTCAAGATTATGTAAGGTGGATGCTGTAAGGTGCGCTATTGCTGCCAGATGATGCCTGGGAACTAGCTAGAGAACTTGGTGAAAAAAAGACCAAGGCCCCGGTCACAGTGGTCCAGCTGAAATGAAGGTGGGGGATGTTTATGGAATACCACTTGCCTCTGCCTCTTTCCTGTCTAGAGCTCCAGTCTCTGCAGAGACAGATATTTTCCATGTCCTTTTATCTAGCCTGGTGTGGCAAGAGCACACTTTGCTAGGGTCATTAGATGGCATCATGAGCAGGAAGATGTGGGGTTTGCTTCTGGCCCTATGGTATTTATTTTGGGACCATCCACACGGTACGCAACTGTACCAAGCTTGGCTTCTTCCTGCTTAATAAATGAGGGTGTCACTTCAAATTCTATTGGATTACTATGAGGATAAATGAAATATCAGAATGCTTCTACCTTGTTGGTCCTCAATAATTAATATTCTTTCCTTTTCTGTCCCTGGTGGGGGGGGGGCAGTGCTGGAACGAGCCAGCTGGGAAGTTTGAAGAATGTTCCTGAGGCTTGTATCTCAGGGACCCACCACAGGAGCCCAAGAGAATGCTCCCCTTTTGAATCTTGCACACTGAGGGCTCTCTTGCTTATCTTGGTCCCAGGCCTGCGTTTCCCATGAACGGTTTATAATCTCTAGCCCAGATTTAAAGGTGAATACCACTCTGAAGGATCCTTTTGGGTTGGGGTGAGGGATGTCTTAGAATCTGTCAGGTGAGTACGCAGACATACCTGTGTCGTGTAGAGATCAGAGGAGATGAGCCCACAGTGACGAGGACCAGAGCTGTCATCTGACTCTGATTTTGCCAGGACCAGCTAAGATGGGGAGAGCTTCACAGAGGAAGCTAATCAGTATCATAAACATCCCCGTGATGGAACCCCAGGCTAGTTCTTCTTCTCGGCTCCTCATCAGGAGGACAATTTAGCTCTGTCCACTCTGCAATCCTATGGCCGGGCCTCCAGCATGCCAACCACCTGTGCTGAGAGAAAAGTTTACTAGATCCTTCTAACGACCAGAGCCTGGCATGGCAGAGGCAGGTACCGGCCAGTGTTAGCTAGCACATAGAAGCCCTAGAGAGGATCTGGCTCAGGCTGTGAGTCCCATAGATGCCTTACTCAAGTGAGCCCATTGGCTCCATGCTCCTGGGAAGCAACGATACCACAGCCTGAACCACACCGCTCCCCAGTTATTTTGAAAGGAGGCTTCCTGAATGAAGGAGAGTTACAGAGCAACCGCAGCACTGGGAAATCATGCCCAACTTCCCTCACAGCCATCATTCCGATCCCCTCCTTTCTCTTTGTTCAGGACCTTCCACACAGAGCCAGCGCAGGAAGCTACGAGCATGCGCGGTCGTCACTGAACTACTTTCATCCTGCTATAGGTTCCGTATGTCTGCCAGGCACGTCCTCATCAGCAGCTGGCAAGGCAGCTCAACATTGAGTGAGCTTGTTCCTCGGCTTCCAGCTGAGCAGGGCTCTCTTACCAGCACCAAGCGCTCTTTCTTCAACATAGAAAACACTGGAGAGATCCCTGCAGATGTGGGGCCTTCTGCAATGTTTTCACAACATCATGCCAACTCCAGAAAGATCCCTTCCTCTTCCCCTCCATCCATGCCCTGCGGCTCACCACCGCCTCTTGTTACAGCTTTATAAAAAACTCAAGTTAGCTCTCGTAGAAACTTCTGAGCTAAGCAGAGTTGATGAGCAGTACTGGGCAGGGTTGCCCAGGGACGAGAAGTTGAAGGAAATAATGGATGGAACCCTCTCCAGACTTTCTGAGGCCGTGATTAGAGAGCAATTGTTGCTGGAGGTCTGATGTCATTCCCTGGGCAACCTTGCCCATCTATAGTAATGTCAGGGTTGCAGAGATAAAATGGCTTTAAAGGCCATTTGGCCTTCCTTCACTTTCCTCCCAAGTCCTGCTGTCTTCTCTGCCTATGCTAAGCTGAGATCTCTGAAACATGGTCCCTGTGAAGTTAGCGTTAATGTCAACTTGAAGAAATCTAAAACTTACCTGGGAGGCAGGCCTCTGTGCATGCTCGTAGGGAGCTTTCTTGAACAGGTTCATCGAGGTGGGAAGACCTGTAGCCACTGGCGGTGTCATTCCCTGGCTGGTACGTGGAGAAAGGGAGCTGAGAAACTGTGTGCATTCATTGGCCTTTTCTTCTTGACTGCAGATGCCAGGGGACCAGCTGCTTCAAGCCCCGGCTGCTTTGATTTCCTGGCTATGATGGCCTGTACCTTTGAACTGTGAGCCCAGTTAAGCTCTTTCTCCCATAAACAATAGGAAGAGAAATGAAGACAGTCCCTTGTCCAGTTGTAGCCTCTTTGTCAGAGGCTCAGGGCTGTCTCCATTGGTCCTCAGCTTTCCTTCTACTGAGCAGGATTCTGCACACTGGGTTGGTCCTCCTCATGACCTCATGTGGATTCTGCTCTCTCCTCTACTCCAGCCTGGGTTATTACAGAAGGTGGCTGTGCCGGCACATACACGGATTCTTATCTTTCCCAGAAGGATCAGTAGGTCTGCTTCTTTCACATACAGATTTGGAAGTCCCTTGGGTTGAAAGTAAATCTATGAGACCTACCTCAAGTCAAGCTTTCTCCAGGGGAAGTTGGGAGAAAGCATGAACATCGTAGATCCCCGTATGCTGGTTTATGAAGGTGATCATTTATTCCAGAAAACCTTGTCTCATTGGTAGAATTCAGACTTCCAGTTGGCAGTCAACTGGCAGATCACTGACTCTGCCCAGAACCAGGTGGTGGTATATCCAGGCAGTGGGGCAGATGCTTCTCGGGGAAGCTGGGTCAATCGGTAGAATAAAGCTAAGCGGAAAGAGGTAGTAGTACTGGCAGAGGAGGGGAGGGACAGAGGGAGGAGGGAGGGAGGGAGGGAGGGAGGGAGGGAGGGAGGGAGGGAGGGAGGGAGGGAGGAGAATGATAATAGCAGAAATCAAAGAGTAAATTACATGGTGGTGGTTTCTCTCTCTCTCTCTCTCTCTCTCTCTCTCTCTCTCTCTCTCTCTCTCTCTGTGTGTGTGTGTGTGTGTGTGTGTGTGTGTGTGTAATAGGAAGTTAGAGGAGTTAGAGGTTCAGCATTGGATTCCAATGCTTGGCATAGCTGCTCTTCTTGTCTTTCAGATGGAGACAAGGCTGATGCCCTAGGGGCCTCTCAATGGAAGAGAAGCATTTAGTGGAAGAATGTCAGGAGGCCCAGGCCTTTGTCTTTGTTCATTGTGCACAGGTGTGTCTGGCCACCAGTGGCTTCAAGCTAGATGTTTACAAGGGTGGACAGGCGGGCCTCTATCTTTTCAAGAAGTTGCCCTTTGCAAGAGAGATCCCCATCTGCTGAGGTGACAGCCTGCGGGTTGACTTTACAGAGGACGATTCTATTGGACAATTCAGCCCTCCATTGCCCAAAGCATCTACAGCGCCCTGGACTGCCTTTCTCCCTGCCTATGTGGTTCAGACAGGAGCTCAGGGCCTCTCTGGAAAGACCAACCCTTCAGGGACGTGTCTCCTTGCTCCAGAGTCTCCTAGTTCCTTTTTGCCCCACCTCTGGGCCAGGTTTCTGTCGTCATCGATATTTTCCGTTTGGTTTTCTTCTGGTTGCTCACCTTTCTTTGCTGCAGAATCATCTGTGGCTTTGCTCTTTGTTGTTGTTGTGGTTGTTGGAACATACTTTTCCTTTGTGTCACAGTCACCCCTCTCTCCTGCCGCCCCACAACACTGTTGGAGCAGCTGCTTCTTGCATTTGGCTGTGCCTCCTAGCCTAGGGACAGAAGGCTGGTACCTGGTGATCCTGCTCTGTGTGGCAGCTCATCACTGCTAGGGTCTGGAAGACAGGGTCTAGATCATCTGTCTCTGAGGTGGGGGCTTGGAGAAGCCTTCATATCTTCCCTGGTGGTCTGCTCAGTATCTTGGCAACCAAAAGCTATGATATTCCCACAATTCCCTGGCTGATGGAGATCCCAGCTTCTGTCCTCTTGCCTCAGGCAGGACTGGCCCACAGCCAGTCTGCACAGATTGAAGAGGGGTGGTGGGTGTGGAAGAAGTCAACTCCTTGAAGAACTACAGAAAAGGAAGTCCTAGCATCCATCATCCATGTTCTCCAGTTTGAAATGATCTCCGGGGGAGGGGATGAGTTGGTCTGGCTTAAATCCTGCTTTCTGTCATCTGAGATGAACTTACCTTAGAAAGATAGATCTGGATGTGTTCTCTTGGGCCCTTGATCTTCAAAGCTGGTCTGGCCAGTCACCTAAAGGGATCTCTGTATGTTTCATAATTATATCCATCTGACTCAGGAATTTGGTTCAGGTCTTTCAGACATTTTTATGTGTCAGTGCGTGTGTACCTGCATGCTCGGTGTATATGTGTGTGTGTAACATAAGAGTGTGTGTGTGTGTGTGTGTGTGTGTGTGTAACATGCATGTGTGTGTGTGTGTGTGCATATATGGGCGAGCACAGATGTGTATAGAGGCCAGAGGATGACATCAGATATCTTCGTTGATCAGTCTTCATCTATTTTATTCATTTATTTATTTATTTAAGACAAGGCCTCTCTTTATCCCAGAGCTTCATCTATTTTATTTATTTATTTATTTATTTATTTATTTATTTATTTATTTAAGACAAGGCCTCTCTTTATCCCAGAGCTTCATCTATTTTATTTATTTATTTGTTTGTTTGTTTGTTTGTTTGTTTGTTTGTTTAAGACAAGGCCTCTCTTTATCCCAGAGCTCTCAGGTTTGTCTAGCCTGGCTGACCAGTAAGCCCCAAGGACCTGCCTGTCTCCATCTCCACAGTGCTAGGATGACTGGTGTGTGCTCTCATGCACAGCTTCTTAACTTGGGTTCTGGGGACTTGAACTCGGGTCTTCATGCTTTTTTGGCAAGCATATTACTGGCTGAGCTGTTTCCAAGCTTCTGCTTGCTCATCTCACACAATCCCCCCACAGTAATGGATGGCCACAAGCACAGCCTTGGGGACTCTTCACTGGGAGATGAGACTGTGGGATCAGTGAAGCAGGCTGAGATTCTGGCCTCTGCTCCAGGCCAGAGAGATTTCAAAGCAAGGGAAGGTGCTGGTCAGGAAATGCTCCCATTTCCTGAATTATTCATTTTGAAAACACTCAGACTTTCTAACCTCAGCTAGTCACTTTGCAGTGTATGGTGGGGGGGAACTGGGGTGACAAAAACATGGGGAGAGAGAGAGAGAGAGAGAGAGAGAGAGAGAGAGAGAGAGAGAGAGAGGATGACATGTGTACAGGTATATTCTACAATGCTATGTGATAATGTCCACAGACGACAAAGGACCATATGAATGTTGACCATGCCTGGGGCTTCAAAGAAGACATTGGACAGCAATGGCATTGGAACTGGGTCTCTCTACTGTAGGAGCTCTACAGCTGACTGGAAAGGAAAGTGAGGGTACAGGCTGGAGAGATGATTCAGTGATTAAGAGCATTCACTGCTCTTCCAGAGGACCCCATTTCAGGTTCCCAGCACCCCTGTCTGGTCTGACAGCTCCAGGGGATTCAGGGGTCTGACACTGCCTCTGGCCTCTTTGGATGGACATCACACACACACACACACACACACACACACACACACACACACACACATTTCTTTTAAGCAGGAAGGAGAAAGAAGGGTGTGAATCACCCGCTCAGGACAAACTGGGTGCAGTGGCATGTTGGGTGTCGTCTGCAGGAGTATGAGAAACTGGCAGAAGCAGCAAGGTCAGCCACTCTGGCCTTCCCCTGCCCCTCCTTCCCAAAGCAGACCATACACCAGTGTGCGAGAGGTGCCCCTCCTATCCCGGCAAGGAAACATGCACCTGTTTCTTCAATGCTGAAGGAACACGGGGATCGGAATGTGCAAGCTTTGCAGAGTTCTCCCAGTCCACTCTGCTCAGCCCAGTCTCTGCCCCGCCCTGCCTCTCCATGGCTGTCTGCTCTTCCACAGTCCTGCTGTGACACGCACCTGGATTAACTACTTTGCTAGGCTTTTATTTTCTTACAGAAATAAAAGTCAAATATAATGTCAGATAATCACAGATTAAGTTTGTATTTTTTTTTTCCTTTCTTGCTGATCTGTCTTCTCTTATAATGTAAGCCAGCCAGTCTCTTCTGGTTTTACAGTGTGGACTAGCTTGTCGTCGTAGACAATAGCCACTCCGTCTGATGCTCTATAATAGACCAGCTGGTCATTCTGATATTATGACGTAGACTACCCGGTTTCTCTCCATCACTTGCCATGGGGGTTGTCTCCATGCACCAAGCAACAGAATTTAAAGTTATAAAATGCATCATCAGTTATTTCAGTCAAGTCGTGTGTGTGTGTGTGTGTGTGTGTGTGTGTGTGTGTGTGTGTGTGTGTGTGATCAGCGGTGGCAAACTGTGCTGGCTAGGTTTTTGCCAACCTGGCACAAGCTGGGGTCATCAGGAAAGGGAGGATTTCAGTTGAGAGAATGCCTCCACCAGATTGGTCTGTAACTAAGTCTATGGGGGCATTTCCCTGATTAATGAGTGATGTGGAAAGGCCCTGCTCACTGTGGGTGGTGCCATCCCCAGGCAGGTGGTCCTGGAAAAAGGCAAGCTGAGTGAGACATAAGGAGCAAGCCAGTAAGCAGCACTCCTTTATGGCCCCTGCTTCAGCTCCTACCTCTCCGCTCCTGCCCTGCTTCTGTTCCTTCTTTAGCTTCCATCAGTGATGGACTGAGATAGGATCATACAAGTCAAATAAACCCTTTCTTCCTCAAGTCGCGTTTAGTCGTGGTCTTTATCAGAGGAACAGAAGACCTAATTAATACATCAACTCTGTATGTGGAAGCATGTTCGTTTCACATACTGGCTGCTGTTCAAGAAGGCTGGGGACATCCACCCACCTAGAGACCTCAGTAGGTATGCCTCTGGAGCCAGGAGTGTCCTCCATGCATACTGAGCCAGTATGTGTTCTAGGTTCCCAGAAGAGAACAGAGAGAATTGCTTATTGTCTGATCCTGAGTTCCCAGGTGCCCCAAATGGGTCCTAATTCAAGATTTAGAGACAAGGAGAACATAAATCTATCCAGCTCTGGGGCCAGAGGAGGGTAGATGTTGGTGTTTGCTCTTTAATCAATAGCATTAGGCTTTTGGATGGATGGGTCTTAATTTGATAATCTCCCCGAGGAGTCATTGCTTTTGACATGGATGTATTACATGGTTTCCTGGCTACCAGGGAGACTGGGCCAGCTTCCCAGTGGAATGGGATTGTTTCTCTCTTATGTTCTCTTTGTTTCCGGATCCAGCAAGGGGCTTGGTTTGCATCACAGCTTCAGAGATTTAAAGCAGGAACAGATCTCAGTTAGTTCTCATCTCTGCTCCCAGAAAGACCACACAAGGTTCTGGTATAAACCATTCTCATCAGGTGAAAACAAACGCTCACTGCGTCCAAAAAGAACCAGATGTCTCCTTATGGGTTGGCAGTGGGACACTGGCACTAAGGGTGAACTGCGGAAGGATCAGCGCCACCCCCCTCCTCAGACTGAGTCCAGGCGAGGAATGGGCAGACAATGTCCAGTCAGCTCTCAGGATGAGCTCCTCTCTGACAGAGGGCTCCACCCTGCAGCTCCTCATTCCACCACTACTAAAGTCATTCTCTATTTTCCCCACTGAAGTGTTAGCTTAGCAAGAGCAGCAACAGGGCCTTTTGGATAGCCACATCCTCTGCTGTATTATCGGTGTACAATCAATATGTGAGTGGACAGTTGGTGCTTCAGATGGGGGGGGGGTAGGAGGTAAATATTTAGGATATATAAAGGACCACAGAAATTAACATCTCACCTCGAATCTTCTAGTCAATATGTGTGTTAATGAATATGATAGATACTAAAAGTTCTTAAGCGATGGACCACAAATGATCAATAAATATATATAAATGTTCAAAAATCTTTAGTAGTCAGAAGTCTGTAAACATGCCAATAATTATGGCAAGTCCTAAAACTATTTGAGATTCTATCTAATCCTAGGAAGAATGGCTATGATTGACAGAGAGAGAGAGAGAGAAAGAGAGAGAGAGAGAGAGAGAGAGAGAGAGAGAGAGAGAGAGAGGTGAGGCAAAAGAAGCCTTATTCATTGCTAGTGGGAGTGTAAACTGCCACAGTCATTATGGAAATCAATGTAGGAGGTTCTCCAAAAACTAAAACTAGATCCTCCATAGGCCTTGCTGTAGTATTCCTGGGTGATTACAGAAAGGACTCTAGGCCCTACCACAGAGATTCATCTGTGTTCATTGCTGCATTCTGCACAATAGCTAAGAAAGAGAACCAACTTAGATGCCCATCAACAGATAACTGGGCAAAGGAAATATACACACACGCACACACACACACACCTTTATTCAGCCATAAAGAAAAATAAATCATGCTACTCATAGGAAAATGGATAGAACAGGAAATTATTATGTTACATGAAATAAGCCATCTTTCTCCCCTATGTAGACGCAAGATTTGAGTGGGGGTGGGGGAGAGGGCCATACGGAGGAGTCACAGGAAAAAGGGACAAACAGGAAGAAGAGGGAAGGAGAGGAAGGATTGTGACAAGGCCACTCTGAGGCTTGGGGAGCCGACTCAGCAGTGAAGGGCAACTGCTGGTCTTCTGGTGACCCTCAGTTCAGTTCCCTGCACCTACACCAGGTGGCTCACAATCCCCTGTAACTCCATCTTCTTGCTTCTCTCAGCATGTGTGCAAACACACACACACACACACACACACACACACACACACATTGAAAGGAAGATGTGCCATAATGAAACCCATTCCAACACAGAAGTCATACAAAGAAAATTAAATTTAAAACCACCACTAACAACAAAACTGGGAAAAAGTACAAAGTAGACATGTAGTTTCCTAAATCTGTGGTTCAAAGATTCTATCCTAGTTGTTTTAAACAGTTTTTACCTGACATTTGGTTCTTACCAAGCCCCGGGTCCTTGTCTGTGAAATGGACCCTTGCCTGTAAGGCTGCTGTGAATAATTCCTTATGCAAGGTGATACTTGTGGGCACTGCTCCCTAAACTAGCACACTGTGTAGATACGGGGCACAGTAGAATTGTTAAATGTTTGGTCTTCATCTAGTATTCATCGTTCTCTTTCAGTTGTCAATCATAACAGAAGACCCCAGAGAGAGCTTTGTGCTCAAGGCCTGCGCAATTGTCTCTTCCTCCACTTGGGACAGTGACTACTCCAAGAGCTGAGCACAGGATCCTAGAAGAGCTAATTAGAATTCTTCTTTAAGAACTCTGTTTGTGTGGAAGGGTGGAAGATTAGGGGTGAGCTGTGACTCAGAGTAGTTTAATCATAGTAGTTTCTGTCAAGAAGGAAGAACAAGAAACTAAGATAAAATAAGACTTTCTTCAGATGAAAACAGAGACAAACAGAAGACACAGGTCTCTCTCTAGCCCCAATGGCTGGCTGGATACATATATCTCTTCCTTTAGACTTTAACACTATAAGCTGTCTTCTTTAACACATAAACCCACATTTTGCTTAGAGTCAGGTTTTAGCCATAGCCAATCAATCAGTCATTCTTTGTCTTGTATTTATTAATTTAGTCTCTGTGATGAATTCATTCAAAGTTTATTGAACATACACAGCATTGCTATGAAGTAGAGGATTCAGCTCATCTTCCTGGGAGAGCGCTTCTAAGTCTCTGGGATTTTCCAATGATGGCAAATTCATGTTTCATATTTCCCTTTGCTATTGACAGGTACCCTGGATCACCTCTGAGTTCATACTGAGATGACGGAGGAAGGGGCTGCTTAGCCTGCAGACCTGCTGTGTTTAGAAAGTGGGGCTCCAAGCGAGATCATCCAACTTGACCTCCACCTGGGAGCATAGGAGCTGGAGACTGATGTAAGTTCCTTGGCCAATAGCACAACCAACCACGCCTATGTAATAAGGCTCTGGGAAGAATTCTGGATTCCAGAGCCTAGCACAGCTTCTTGGTTGACAACTACTTTGATGCACCAGGAAATATGTCCCAGTTGTAGGAAGAGAGGATAGGGACACTCTGTAATGACCTAGGATCCCTTCCTTTGGCTGGTCCCAACTTTTATCTTCTGTCCTGTAGCCATATGCACTACACTTTGCAGAGTTTGTAGATCAGTCTAGAGAGTCACAAAATCTGATGGCATTGTGGAGACTCTTGCATTTGAGGACAGTTGACCAAAAGTGCGTGTGTGTGTGTGTGGGGGGGGGGTTGTTGTCATTTGAAGAGGGAACAATCTTCTTGGAAATTATGCCCTTGCTCTGTGGACTCTGTGTCAAGCAGTCAGTACCAGAGTATCTATCTCATTATAGTATTATAACCATGGCATGGGGGACCCAGTCATTCCACCATATGTATCTATCTGAGAGACAGATGCATGGGTTTTCACCAAGTAAGAGACTTTTGTAAGAATGTTTATAGAAGCCTTGTTATTAATAGCTCTGGACCAGAAATAACCTATTGGTGGGTGACTAGATAGATAAATAGTACTATAGGTACTCTGGAATATTATACTACCTTTAATGAGAAGGAATGATTAAGAAATATGCAACATGAATTACTTCCAAAATAATTATGGCAAATGAAAAGCTGCACCAAAAGAGACTGTAGAAGGTACATCTATTCTGTGAGCTTTCGTTTTTATAAAACTTTAGAAAGCACTGTAGATCCTACAGTGACAAGAACAGAGGGCATACCTGGGTGGCATGGGGCAGAGGGAGAACTTTGGCAGTGAGTTATAAAATTGTTTACTTAAAATTTAATTCATGGGGCTGGAGGGATAGCTCAGTGGTTAAGAGCACTGACTGCTCTTCCAGAGGTCCTGAGTTCAAATCCATAAGAGAAGGGAGTGTGTTTGTTTTGTTAACAAGAGTACCAGAAATATTGGTGATCAGTACAACAGCTATCAGGATTACTAGGACCAATGTCCTAGTATTAAGCAAGTTAAGAGGTAGCTCCGAAAGACAACACTGTAGTGAGTCAGAGAGAGGAAGGCCTCTAAGAGGGAAGGCACCCAGGAGCAGAGCCAGGCCTTTTATGTGGTGAGAATAAACTGAGGAGGAGGAGGAGGAGGAGGAGGAGGAGGAACAGGAGGAACAGGAGGAGGAGGAGGAGGAGGAGGAGGAACAGGGCAGGATGAGGACAAGGAGGAGGAGGAGAAGGAGGAGGAGGAGGAAGAGGAGGGAAGTGTATAGCTAATTCAGAGACAAGAGCAGCCCACTTTACCTAGCTGATTGGCTTACAGAATAAGAAGACAGAGGGCAGCGGGGGAAATGCCTTGAGGCTAGAACTTGGAGGGTGTGAAATATCCAATTAGTTGGTGGCCAAGGGGAGCCATTGAAGATTTTTGAACAGGTGAACTACATAATCAGCTAAACTCCTCCTGCTGATTCCTCCCATCCCCACCCCAGCCCTTCCTTCTCCCCATTCTTTCCCTCCTCTTTATGCTCTCTCTCTCTCTCTCTCTCTCTCTTTCTCTCTCTCTCTCTCTCCTTTCTTTCTTCTTTCCCTTCTTTCTTCTTCTTTTTGATAACAAGAACTATGATACGCAACACAATAGAGACCACAAGTGAACATCTATAACTTGGAACACTATCCAAAGATTTGGGTCTTGGATTTGACTGGAAAGGAGGGCAAGTCCATCCTGCGAGTGAAGGTAGAAAACAGACAGCACAACCCAGGCCCGACACCTGATTACTTAGGGAAGATGAAGGAAAGAGACCACGGGAGAATGAATCAGCGCTTTCAACTCTGTTTCCCCCCTAAGGAGGACGGTATCTTTTTAAAGTATCACCAGAGAGCAGATTTGGTAGGGAGTCTGGACTGAGTCAGGGAGGGGAGAGAGAAAGCATTTGGGATGAGTTCAACCTTTATAGTCACAGGAATGCAATACCTCATAGTCTTTGATCAAGAAATTCAGAGACCTCTTTCCCTGCTGTGCTCGAGTCCTCTGGGAGCCTCTGCCAGTCAAGAGGATGGGGATCCGTCTTCTTCACTGAGAGATTCCCCCCATCCTCCTGTAATAAATAACAATGCTAAATTGCAAGTGGTGGGGTGGGGGGAGTACCAGAACTCACCTCAATCCTGCTATTGTGTTCACGGGCTGGGTAATTAGTGTCTGATAGTTTTAAACAGATGGGTCTCTCTGGCAGCAAGGATTACGGCTTGAAATCAATCCTGAACAAATATTATATTAATTTCCCAACTCCCTCTCTCTGTGGACAAAATGCGTTCTTTGCCTGCAAACGCTGTAATGACGAGAACATTAATATTAGATCAGTTAGAGATGAAACGGAAGTGGTAGAGGAGAAAGAAGGGATGGGACTTATCAAGGATTGAGGGGAAAAGGCAGATGCTAAAAGTTTCATGGGGCTGGGTGTGGGAAGGGGGATTCTGAGAGCACCCTGGGTTGGTGGGGCTACTGTGGGCAGCTCTTCTGGGTCCTCGGGCTCTCCAACTGTTCTGCGAGTTCAGCTTGACATTGGCACCCGCTTTGATAACACAGAGGGCTTGTCAGGCGGGCTGGGTAGCCTCTGATGTTTGTTTCGTCTGTGAGAAGAGACCAGTTGCACATAAATAGGTCTGCAGGGGGCCTGGCTAGACTTCTGACTTTCCAATCAAACTCAGCAATCTACAATTCAAAAACAAACCCGGCTGCCTGGAGCGAGCCTGCAGCGCCTCCCCCTTCCCTTGCTTCCACCACCTGAGTAGCTCAGCCTTCCTCCTACCTAGACAGTTAAAAGAGAAAACCTGCTACCTACAGCCCCACCCCCACTTACGGGGAAATGATGAACCTCTTTCTCCCTTAGGTGAGAGCTGAGTCGGGAGAGGTTTAAATGTATGGTCGAATGCTAATGTAGTTCCTTGCCATTTCCTTCAGCGTTACAGGTTCTTTTTTTTTTTTTTTTTTTAAATCTTTCATCAAACCTTACCTACCTAGCCAAGCGTGGCTCAGGCTCATCTTAAAAACCCAGCGTTAAGCAGCAAACTGTACCACCGTGAAAAGGGCACAGACCTTAGCAATGATCCTGCTCGGTGTACCCCAGCTTCCCTCTTGGCAGGATGGGACTCTACCTTCATTCCCACGGGTGGGGTTAGGAAGACTCCAAATAAGAATGCATGTCTATATTCACAACAACCTGTGGAAGTCCAAGGCCAAGAAAGATGCCGCTTCTAATACTGACCCTCTGTGAATAGGGAGAAGTGGAGAGAGAATCCTCCTGCAAGGGAACGCAGAGCCTGGATGCAAGTAAAACCAACATGGAGTCCCACAGGGGAGTCTGCTGCAGCGATGTCTTCTTGTGAACAGAGGGGCTTGGAGGACAGGCCCGCAGAGGGAGACAGGACAGACTAGCTTCCATGGGTTCTGCATCTTACCTGACTTGCAAGCTGACATGATAGCCTGCCACGATTCCATGCATGCTGGCAGAATGCACAGGTCTCCTGGGTCAGAGACAAAGGACTTTATCACACAGCTGAGGAAGCAGCCAGAGGGTTAAGGTTGAGAAGGTTCCCCTGCCCTGCTTCCAACAGCAGGACTGGAAGGTGATTCGGTGGTAGGTACGAGGCATGTGCCCATGCAGTGAGGTGTGCTCCTAGAGGGAACTTCAGGGAACCTGAATCTCATTGAGAGGGAGAAATCTGGCTTGACTTTTGCCCCTTGCTCAAGAAAGAGATGTTCTTAACACTAGGCACTTAGCTGCTTTCCCTTTGCTTTGGAGAGACTCCATCTCTGTCCCCCAAGGCTGTTGGCTATACAAACATCCTTGAGGAGATAGTTCCCAACAATTAATTAGCAGGTTGTGCAAATTCAAGAGGCCTAGGGAAAATTCCCTCCCAAGGGAAGGCCATCTCTAGAAGTAGGGCAGAAAGCTCTCTGAACCTGAGAGCCTGTTTGTGACTTCAGCTGAGAATCATGGGAGTATGTGTGCATGAACACACACACACACACACACACACACACACACACTCCACCCCCATCTTAGAGTAGGGAAAGGTTTTCACCACTTAATGTGGCATAGAGCAATTTAACATTGAACTATTGATGGGCATCGCCAGGAAGCCATTAGAAATATAAATTCCCAGGCACCAGTGGAGCATCAGAAATTCTAGTGGTGAAGGGTGTCTTGTCCTTCCTGGTGAATCTAATGCTCCTTTCAAGTTGAGACCTCCAGACTAGATCTTTCCCAGTCTTGTTCTTGCTGGCCACCTCTCTGTATCTCACAACAGTTCTCTGGTTCATCAGAGGTCCTTTGTCACTTGAAGTCTTTGCCAAGTGTGTTATTCCCTTTGCCCAGAACACTATTTATTCCCCAAAGTTCTCCTGGATGAGTCCTGCTTATTCTTATTTTCTGGCTAGCAGTCACCTCCTCCAGGGAGATTTTTTTCCCCCATTGCCAAGTCTCTGCAAGTCCTCTTCACTTATCAATTTTTTTTTATGTTTGTGTGTATGCATACTGGAGCACATATGTGTACATGCAGGTCCATGAGTATTTGCATGGAGGTGCATGTGTATGTATATGCAGGTGTGTGTGTGTAGATGCAGGTACATGTATGTGTGCATAATAGACGCACACGTGTGTGCACATGCACACATGCGCATGAGTATGGAGGCCCGAGGAAAACCTCAGGTGAGGTGTTATTCAGGTGTCATCCACCTCTTTTTCTCTGAGACAGGTCTTTCCTTGGCTTGGAGTTCACTGCATAATTAACGGAGGCTAGCTGGCCAGTGAGCTTCAGGGATCCACTGTCTCTGATTTCTCAGTGCTGGGGTTGCAAGCACAAATCACCATGCCTGTCTCCTGATGTGGGTTCTGGGGAATGAACTCAGGTCTTCTTGCTTATGCAGCAAGCACTTTACCAACAGAACCATTCCCTCAGCCCCTTCACTTAGTGAGTTGGTACCCTCTCTCTTCCTCCATATAGAAATGACCCACTATCATTGTCCCCATTACCTAATCGTCTCCCCCAAAGGCCTCATCTCCTAAGGTGGTGGTTTTGGGGGTTAGATTTGGGACTGGAAACAAACATCTGGCCTCATCATTCGATTCCAGCCACCCACCCCCACCCCAGCCCAGTTCACATCCCTCTCATATGCAAAGCCATTTAGTCCATCCTGTAAGTCTTAACTCATCTCAGCTTTGACTCCAAAGTCTGAAATTCAGAGCCCCATCTAAATACCATCTAAATCAGATATGGAAGAGACTGAAGGTATGATTCATCCTGAGGGAAATTGCTCTCCAGCTGTGAACTTGTGAAATCAAACATTACTCGCTTCCAAATTTCTATGGAAGAGCAGGCATAGAATGGCTGTTTTCATTCCAAGACGGATAAATAGAAAAGAAAGGGGTCACAGGTCCCAAGTAAGTCTAAACCACATGCAGGGTAAACAAGAGTAAATTTTAAAGCTCTCTCTGGCTTGATGTCCTATTTTCCACATGTGGGTCTTGCAGACTCTGGGTGGTTGCATGCTGTGGCCTTGCTGGTGGAGGTTCTGTCGCCTTGCTATGCACCTATCTCCGCATAGTTCACTGTCTCTGCACAGGCAGAGATGGGACTGTCTGGAGCAAGTGGACAGTGCCACCAGACAGGAGAACTGGTCAGGCTGAAGCAGGTTAAAAACCCTGGGGTATCTCAGAATCGAGAATGATAGGCATGGAACCAGCTCCCTGCTAAGCTCTTCCTGTCCTGGACCGTGTAATGGTGATGTGTAACGACAACATCCCATTGAGAGGGCCATGACGATTAGTTATATAGGGACAATACCTGAAGTCCTTTCCCATGCAATAGGGTATCCCAAACATCTCAGTCTGAGCCAATAAGAAGCATTTACCCCAGGATCCCACCCTACTCCCAAAATATTTGTAAGGTCTACAGGAAATCAAGTACACAAATTGTTTTACCGAGAGAGAATCGTCTGAGAGAGGCTGTGTCATTGAACTGTAACACTCTGAGAAAGAGTTTTCTCTGTCTAAGCATTCATTGCTGGACCTCAGATCTGCCCGGCAGGCCAGGCTTGTTCCCCTTGCCCACAACTACTCACTGCAGTTCATTCCCCACCACTTACTTAGTGGTTCTGACTCCAGCTTTTAGCTGCCCATCACAACACCCGCTACTGCTGCTATGGTAGCGGGAAAGACTATGGCTGTCTGTCCTCCATAGGCTTCCCTTTGGAGAGCTGTAACACTTTGACATTTCAGGCTAGACCTTAGCCCCAAGGAACCTTTTGTTCTGGGCCAGAGATTCTTGGATTGCATCCTGTCAACCCTGAGAGGCTTGCCAGAGGCCCTTAGTCACCCCAGCAGCAAGGCAGACAGGATCACATGGGTTTGTCTACTATTTGTGCTTGCCAGAGGGGTAGCCACCATGTCTATACCACTCCTGGCCCTGCTGGAACCAACCTTGGGACAGCCAATGGAGGTGGATGGTGGTCCTGGACAGCAAGATCCAGTCCCCTTTGGCATCTATGAGCTCCTCTTTGAAGCCATTCTGCTTGTAGGCCTGGATCTCTGGGCCTTGGAAAAATGGCTCCAAAAATCTTCCAAAAATACCTTCAAGACTATTTCTCAGTGGCTATGACAAGCAGTACCTGTTTAGAGTCTCCTCTTCTCATGGAGCAGACACTTGACCACACCCTGAGTATTTTCTCTCTGACATGGTTTCTTTCTTTCTTTCTTTCTTTCTTTCTTTCTTTCTTTCTTTCTTTCTTTCTTTCTTTCTTTCTTTCTTTCTTTCTTTCTTTCTCTTTCTCTCTCTCTCTTTCTTTCTTTTCCTTTTTTCCCTTTCCCTTTTTCTCTTCTCTTCTCTTCTCTTCTCTTCTCTTCTCTTCTCTTCTCTTCTTTCTCTTCTCTTCCCCTCCCCTTCCCTTCCCTTCCCTTCCCTTCCCTTCCCTTCCCTTCCCTTCCCTTCCCTTCCCTCCCCTCCCCTCCCCTCCCCTCCCCTCCCGTCCCCTCCCTTCCTCTCTCTCTCTTTCTCTCTCTCTTTTTACAACACAGGCTGAGGATTCTTCAATCCTCAGGACCCACTTCCCTTTTGACTATAAATTCCATCTTTAAATCTTTCTTATCATCTCACATTCTGTCTCAACCATTCAGGGGAATTAAAGCGTGCCTTCAATACTTTGTTTAGAAATGTCTTCAGCCAAACATGCTATTTCATAGCTCATAAGTTCTTCCTTCTACAAAACACTAGAACATGAACACATTTCAGGCAAGTTCTTTGCCGTTTTCTTACAAGAATCACATTTCCTCTAGCATCCACTGAGATATTCCCTATTTCTAAGACCCTGCAGAATAGCCCTGACAGCCCATGTTTCTCCCGACATTCTGTTCAAGACCATTTAAGCTACTCTCTGAAAAGACTCATGGTTCCTCTAGAGCTCACCCCTTTTCTGAGCCCACTCCATGATTGAACTTAGGGCTTTGGCTGGTAAGAGCCTCACAATTCCTAATTCCACAGTTTTAGGTATCTGATGTAACATCTGTGGTTCCCCAAGCCAGATGATGGGTGGTAGAGCACCCGCCCATACCCCAGACATCTCTGAAGGAGTTCTGCCCGAGTGGAGCTGCTCCCTACCCAAATCAGGCTTGGGTCTACTCAACTCCACAGAGACAAAGGCCACGTCATGATAAAGCCAGTTAAACTTCTGTTTTCTTAAACTGGCTTCTCAGGAATCATGTGACTGTCAGTCTGCTAATCTAGCAAATAGGCTTGGAAGGTCCCTGTGCTGCTTCCCCCCTCGTCCCCCATAGCAGCTCTTCCCTTGTCCTTTTCCCTCCCCTCCCAACTGACTAGAGCTATATAAGCTAGGTCTGTTACTTCAATAAACAAGCTGTCTTAAAACGAAACGGTCTCTGGGGTTGATCATACCTGCCACATTCATGGCTGCCTGAGACCCTGCTCCTCATTTCCTCTGCGTCCTGAGACTGCTGGTGCCCAGTGGTCCATCAGGGGTGGGGGACCCACAAACATCAATCCCATGGCTAGGGACCCAGTTTTTGATCTAATTTACTGAGGCTGCTGTCCCAAATGCCACAGACTGAGGTGCTTTTAAGCAACAGGAATGTGTTCTTGTTCATTGCTGTGTAGATTTCAAAGTCTAAAATCAAGATGCTGGAAAGTGCAGCATCTAGTGAGAGCTGCTGCCTGGTTCAGAGTTGTTCTTTCTCATGTGTCCCCTTCCCGCAGGATGTAAAGGGGAAAGAAAGGTTGGATCCAGGACAAATTTCACAAGGATGCTAATCCTGTTCTGGGAGAACAGTCTCCTCCCAAAGGCTCCCTTTCCTAATGCCATCACTTGGGGACAGAGTTTAAACACATCACCGTTATGGTGAAAAGAAGTCAGATGAAACACCACTGGACTCATGACTTGGAAGCCATGTGAGCAGGGGCCACGCCAGCCTTGTCACCCAGGCCTGTACTCCTGGCACCAAGGAGGTGCTTGTTGGTACTTGTTGAAAAAAAAATATTATTTCATTTAATTCCAAGCCAGTTGGGATGGAGACTGTGGAGGATCCCACAGGATGGGGTAGGAGGGCTCCAGCCAAGAAAGCCAAGCCTTCTACATAGAGATGTGACTTCCTGGGAACACACCGATGAAACCTGAAGGACCTTGCCCTACTCTATGGTAATCTAAGGGATTGTCTAAGGGAAGAGAGCAAAGTCCCCAACCTCCTATCTTTTGGGACACATTGTTCAGGTCAGCATATCTCCTGGGGTGATGGGTCATGATTCTGTGGAAGTACCGTGTAGATTCTAGAAGACTAGAGAGAAGAAAGGGAAGAGAGAAAAGTAATTCTTTCTTCCTAAACTGACAGCATGACTCTGGGACTCCTCGTACTTGTCTCATTTGAGCATCACTTAACAACCTGGTATGACAGTTAATCCTTTCTCTTTGTTACAAATGAGACAAACAGAAGCCAGGAAGGGCCAAGACAGCCTTCAAGAGCAGTGCTTCCGCATGGCAAAGCCAATGTTGTAGACAGTTCTATCCAACATGGTGGCGTTGTGACTCTCCACTTTGGGGATGCACTAAGTAAGGAATTGTCAGAAGCTAATGGCTTTGCTGGGCCAGCATGAGTAGGGGAGTGAGAAGACTCACCAAGGCACTACTGAATAAGTGGAGGGCTCAAAGCCCCAACAAGCAGCGCACATTGCTGTCCTCCTCTGTGCCATCACCTATAGAATGAAAGGGACATTAGATCTTATGATTTTTTTTCAACATCCCTCTTAGATGTGGCATGTCCTGAAGCCCCTGTGGACTGCTTCCATACTCTACTAAGCCTGACAAGAGAGAGCTGAGATAAGCGAGAGCTGAGCCAGGCTCACCCTGCCTAGCAGGGAGCAAGGACAGATCCTTAACCTGACATTCTTCATAGGCCATCCTTACAGCTTCCTACTTCATGTCTAAAACCAAGAATGGGAGTGAAGATAGGTGGGTAAGGAATTAGAGAAAGATGGACACTCTCACCTCAGCCTCAAAATTAACCTGCAAGTCCCACCTTCCCAGGAATCAGGTAACTTCCTGGAATGATGGGAATTGTAGTTCTGGGAAATAACAAAGCCTCATGGGAAAGTATGGTGGCCTATAGGTTTGTCCTTATAAGCCCTTGCAACACGTGGTTCCAGGCTGTTCCAGCTGGGAAATTCCAGAGAATGGTCTCGAGCAAAGTCCATCTCTTAGTCAATATTTAATATTTAGTAAATGTTTGCTTTAAATTTAGCCCAAATGGTGGAGTTGGTTTTTCTAATGAATTGCAGGGTTGGCAATGTGGTCCATTAAACTGAACTGTGGCTACTCAAGGCTCTGGGAAAATATGAGCTCAATTTGGAAAATATTGATGACCAAGTCTACTCACTAAGATGCAAAATAACTGACCTAAACTTTGGGATTTTTTTGTTTGTTTGTTTTAAGAGCTGTGGGGTCCTTCCAAACTGTATGGTTCTTTTTTTTTTTTTTTTTTAAGTGTGTGTGTGGTCCTTTATGTGTGTGTACGTATGTGCATGTGTAAGTCAAGGGTTGATGTCAACTGTCCCCCTTTTTTAGACATTTAGTTTTGGGGTGGGGGGTGGGAGTGAAGCCCACAGCCTGCTTGTGGAGATCAGAATAGAACCTTCTGATCTGCTCCTTCTGCTCTAATAGATCCTGGGAATTGAACTCAGGTTGCCAGGCTTGAGAGCAAGTACTTTTGACCACTGAGAGGACAGAAGCTCAGTGAGTTGGCTGGTCTGGTTGTCCAGAAGGCTCCAGGGGACCTTCTTGTGTCTGTCTACACTGATGTTCTAAGTACTTCTTGTGTCTGTCTACACTGATGTTCTAAGTACTTCTTGTGTCTGTCTACACTGATGTTCTAAGTACTTCTTGTGTCTGTCTACACTGATGTTCTAAGTACTTCTTGTGTCTGTCTGCACTGATGTTCTAAGTACATACTGCTTTACTATGTGGGTTCTGGGGCCTCAGAACCTCATGTTTAAACACTTTTTTCTCCTGGAATTTTCATGTTGGTCTGTCTTCCCAAATGCCAAATTTCCTGTGGCTCTAGGGTGGTGGTGGCCCTGAAAGACGGGTAGGAAGAACAGTGACAGCGAGGCAGGCAACATGCCATCCACCAATCAGGTCTAGGGAAACTAGGGCTCTTGGGTAGCAGACATAGTAGGATGAGGGTGTGAGCTACTTAGCAAGGAGAGGCTATTTACCTGGACCTGGGCATCCTGGAGACAACTGTTGGCGGTAGGCAGTCTCCCAACAATGATCATTTGGTCGTCAGAGTGAGAGGACGGAGGTGACAGTTCAGCGGGAGTGGAGTCAGTCCCCCTGAGAATGTCTGTAGCATCCCCTATAGCACTGGCTAATAGGCTGCTCCGAGCCATACAGCTGGAACACAAAAGACTTAAAACCTCTAGCTACAGCTGCCCAGAGTATGTTGGTGGGAGAGGACAAACTAAATCCCTGTTTTCACTCCTTCCCCCCAAATGGAGCTCACGTAAAGCCTTTAAACCATCAGCTTTTATCTGTTTTTAGTGTCCAATTTAGGGCTTTGCAGGGGCTCCCTCCAGGGCTCTCTCAATGGATTTATATCACAGCCAGATAGCATCTTCGAAAGCTCATCTGAACTGGAAAATAGAGAAACATCCTTCTCCATTGTCAAGTGACAAGTGATGGTACCCAGGCTGCTGGTGAGAGTGCACAGGGAATCCACTCTGAATGCCTTGGCTGGGGTGTGCCTTGCCCAGGGAGGGGGCAGCTGGTAAGGGAGGGCATTCCTAGTAGGGGTCTGAACTGCCTTCCTTTTTTAGGGTATAGACTCTTCAAGCCTGAAAGCTTTGAAACAAAGACTTCCCTGTACTCTGGGCTTGTCACCTGTAGGCATGAAGATGTCAGCTCCCTGGCTAACCACCAGGTGCCATTTACAAAGAAGTGTGCAGGGAGCGTGTGTGTGTGTGTGTGTGTGTGTGTGTGTGTGTGTGTGTGTGTATAAGATGCCTGCTCAGGCTTGCCTGGCAGGAAACAACAGCTCTCTTCTGCATTTCTAAGCTGGTTTCTTCAGCATCCTGCTGAAGCTGCATTAACCCCTGTGTCCTCTGGGTAGGGCACACATGGGCTCTTTCTTTCCATACACATTCGTTGAGCATCTACTGTGTGCCCTGTATGTAGTGTTGAAGATGCGTCTCCTGCTTTAGGTTTCTCATAATGAGCTTGAGAGGAGGGAAGAGCAAAGGAGAGATGCTGGGGCCGCAACCAGAGGTGAAGCAAGTGCTGCGAACCCAAGTGGTCAGAGCCAGAGCAGAGCCGAGCCCGGCCTGTGGCCTCAGGGGTCTCCGCAGAGTGACAGCCCAGGACTGTGAGCATCCCAGCCAGAAACATGAAACAGAAGCCTCTTTACCTGAGACTGAGGCCTTGAGGATTTGTCGGATTCCCAGGGCATTCCTGGTTTATGCCTGTTGTCCTGGCAACACTTTCATTCTGAAAATGTCAGAGCTGGGCTGACAAACAGGTGTAAATCAGAACCATTCCTGAAAGCCTATGAATGTCATATTCATAGGACATGTGCCATGCAGTTTGAGACTCTATTTTGTGAAGCTAAGTCAGTGTACTTTGTGTGTGTGTGCATGTGCGCATGCGCGCGCGTGCACGCATGTATGGTACATGCATATGTATAGTATCTGTACATGTGGGGTGTGCTGTGAGTGTGTATATGGTATGTGTGGTATGATGTGTGCATGTGTGTGTATAGTACGTGTATGTTTATGTGTATGTATGCATGTGTATGTGTGTATATGCATGTGAATGGTGGGTATGTGCAGTGTGTGGCGTGTATCTGTGTATGTCCATGTGAATGGTGTATGTGTATGCTGTGTGTGGTATGCTATGTATGTATGTGTATAAAGTGTGGTACATATGCTTATTGTGAATAGTGTGTGTTGTGTGTGTGTATGCTGTGTGTATATGTGTACATATGTACACACATGTATGATAAAGGAGTGTTTTGTGGAATGTGTGTGCTTGCTCCAGTAGAGATTATAAAGGTGACCGTGTGGTTGGAAATAGTGATCACAAACATGAGAGAATCCATGAAGGCTTCTCAGACTTTCTCAGTTCATTAAACTGAAGTCCAGAAAGAGAAGGGAGAAGGAAAATGGAGAGGGCAACTGTGGAGCGTGTCTAGTGGGAGCCACATGTCCTATGGCACATGCCACACTGGGGCTCGGGAACCTGGGAAGTGGATTAGCATACACACTTTCCAGAGGAGGAAACTAAGGCTTGGGAGATTCCATAACTGTGGACCACAGGAAATAAGTGGCAGATCTGGCCTCCGGGATCTGACGTGACAGAATAGCATGACTTGGGCAGTCCCGGGAGAGGCTGTGTTGTGCTGGCACCAGCTGCCTCCTCTCTTGTCTTGCCACAGTCCTCAGTCCCCAGGGGGGCTCCCACAATCCTCTGGGAATCTCGATTCCTGCAAATGTCCTACAGAATCCATCTCAGCCTCCAGTCCATTTGTCCTTCCTGATTTCATCCTAGGAGTCTGAGGGACAGGAGGATGTGAGATCTGGAGCAAGGTGGAGGCTGGTGACATGAGGGGCTCCCTTTTAAGGTCACACCAATGATGTGCTCTTGCCTCTGGGGCTCGTGAACGGAGATGAGTGGTGGATGGCTGTCAGGATCCTTCTAGCTTTGGTGTGACCACTGTGTTCCTATCTGGTGGTGCAGAAGTATGAGAAACTGACACCTTTAAAATCTGCCTTCCCACTGCAAGATCTGCCCAACACAGTCCCTAGATACAGCTTCAGAAGAGGACCTCACACTCCTGGCCAGAGGCTGAGAGACCTTTTCATGGGGCGAGATGACCTTTGCCACTATGAAGACTCCTGGGCCTGTGTGCAGCAGGGAGCTGCTCCGTGGACATTGCTTGGGCTCTGAATCTTAGAGCCCAATCTTCCTGGAGAAGAGCTGGGGAGAAGGCCACCAGTGCTTGCTTCAGACGGCTGTGCAAGTTGCCCTGCTGGGACTTGCTTCTGTTAAGTCGCACTGGCATGCACCCCTTTGGCTGGCATCATTCCCTTTTGTCAGACCCATGACCTGCCCCCTGCAATGACAGTTCTCTGGCTGCAGACATCAAAACACCTGCCTTGTCCCTCCCCCACAGGGCTCAAAGGTTCCTGCTTGCTAGGGGGGGGGGCCAGCTGGGGGTGGCAAAGGCAGGAGATCTCTAACAGAGCCAGACTCTTTGCTCTTTGGTGGTGGTGGTGGGGTGTGTCACACCTGAGCACCCCCTTGCCTCTCTCTGCTAGGTGTGAAAGCTGGCCTACTGTGTGCACCAGGTGGGACTCCTCTTAGGTGTTCCTGGCTGGGATTATGACTCTGAGTGGGGAAGTGTGCTGCCCACATACCTAAGGGACCTGCTCTCAGCTGGGGCCCGGAGAAGGACAAAGGGAATCTGTTGCTGTCTTTATACTTCATTGCTGGTTTCCATACCAGCCTCTAGCTAAGGGTGTTTGCAGTTCCAGAGTGTTCTTTTCAAATAGGGACCACCAAGGGTGTTTGCAAACGAACGCTACCCTTTGAACACTGTCACATACTTCCTGGTGTCTGTGATGTTTCTTCCCGTGGCTTCATTCTGTCCTGGTCCTGTTCTGTATGAGCCCTAGTGTCAGAGGACTTGTCCCAAAGCAACTGGATCGGCCAGCTCAGGCCCGGGATGGGGCTCCTGTGGTGGGCCATTTTTGGCAGTGGAAAAGAAGCAGCTGTGTGCATCTAGACAGTCAGGGCCGTTTCCACACATGCACTCTGATGCTAGGGTTCTACAACCTTTTGTAAGATGTGATCCATTTATACCTCATAGATGAGGAAACCCAGGAACTCAAAGAGGAAGGGACTGACTGACATAAGGCACAGAGCAGGGCAAGAGTCCAGGCCACTCAATCACAGACTCCCTCCTTCTCAATGTGGATTCTGGGCCAACCTGGCACCAGGAGACCTGTGACCGTCTATCTACAAGTTCTGGGACCTCAGGAGGGTTCCAGAACGAAGGAGCTTGTGGCTATGTCTGCTGTCCAGGACTGCAGTTCAGTGGTGTCCAGAGAAGAGGCCAGGTGGAGTAGGGGCCACACCCAGCTCACTGCTCAGTATAAAATGGAAATTTGGAGCTGTTTGCAGACCTTAGCACCTGCCATGCTGAGAAGAGAGCAGGGAGATGCTGCCCCTGAAGACAAGAATACAGCGCTGGGTAACACAACCAGCTAGTACTTATGTAAATATTGACAGAGTTGTTACCCTGGCCCTGGTAGTGGGTGGGAGCCCTTTGAGGCTGAGAGAATTTGTCATTGGGGTACATTCTAAGGTGTGATGTGAGGACACAGGGCTGAGTCTGAGCACGACAGAATTGTGGGCTGGGCGGGGTCACCATGTGGACCCCAACTTGCTGCTTACTACATTCCTCCTTTTTCAGATCTCTCTGGCTTCTCTGGAGCTGGCCCGTTGCATGGTATCTACATCAGTGGATAGCAAGCAGCATACCAGGTTCCTGCCCACACGGTGCTCCTGGTCCTATGCTAGGCGTTTCTCTTGACCCTTGTTGCAGCTCCTCTCTGCTTCCGTCCTGCCCACTGACCCCTTCCCATCTTCCCGTCCAGCTCCTCTTCAGCTGTGTTCACTGCACTGTTTGTTGATTGCTCTCAACATTTCCAGCCTGCTCAGGATGCTCTCAGGCTCCTCTGAATCCCGGTATGGGGATGTTCTGAGCCCTCTAGCACCTTTCTCAGTTCCTGGAGAGAGGTCCAGACTCTGGCCATGCCCTCTCAGTGTCATCAGCAGCAGGTGGGTTGGCTGTCACATGGGCAAATGGCCTGTCCTCAATCTTCACTTCACAACCAGGTTTTCTCTGTTAATGGTATCGATTTCCTCTGCTGAACTGCTAGGATCAAAGGCTGCCTGGGCAACTCGGCAGTTCATTAAGTCTTGGTTGCCCCAGGGGACTGGCCAGAGGATAAACATGTGCACTGGAGGCCAGGCTGGGGCCTGGAGGACAACCCATTACAGGGGGTACTTGGCAGTGAGTTGGATCAGGGCTAGGTGGGTGGGAAGGGCAAAACGCCTGCAGGCTGTGCTGGAGTCTTTTGCATGGCTGCAACAGCCCAATCTAGGATCAGCTATTTCATGACCAACAGGACATAGCACCTGCTCCTGTCTCCTTCCCTCCCTGCCCCCTACCATCCCACCAGCTGGCCTATCAGATCTGACAGGCCCTGTACTGGACACACAAGACTAGACTTCCAACGAGTATGCCCTGCCCGAAGCAGAGAGTCACCAGGCTGGGGAGTGGGGCCTAGACTATGGAAATGGTCATATTTAGGTCTCTCCCCCATCCTCCAAGTCTTCGCTCTTGTTTTTCATGTGACTCATTGGAGAAATTTTAGATGATTTGGTCTCTGAAGTACAAAGTAGAAAATGAGGTTTGCAGCTGCTGGGCCTGTTGGTTTTTCCATTTCCTTTCGATTTGCCCCATCAGGCAGTTGGCCCAGGGAAGGGAGCACCTGGATGGACTAGTGCCGGCAACTCCAGATGAGGAGCATCACTCGTGGTGAGTGATCAGTGGTGCCAACAGCAGGGAGGGGAAACAAGGAGGAGGAGGAGCAGGAGGAGGAAGAGGAGGAAGAAGAGGAAGAAGAGGAGGAGGAAGAAGATGAGGAAGGGGGAAGAGGAAGAAGAAGGAGGAGGAGAAAAAAAAGAAGAAGAAGAAGAAGAAGAAGAAGAAGAAGAAGAAGAAGAAGAAGAAGAAGAAGAAGAAGAAGAAGAAGAAGGTGACAACCATTCTCTTAGTCCCCAGTCCTCACACAGCACTCCCTCCCTCTGAGTTCCCACGAACCTTCCATATGATTTGCTCTCTCTCATTGTCCCTAGCTCACGTGAAACATGAACATTTACAGAGCTAGAAGGACATTCTGGGGAAAGAAAAGGCCTGCCTTTCTGAACAGCAAGGGGATTTGAAGGGTCAACACTCCCAAGGGCCCAGCAGAGGCCAGGGAACAATGGTACCGGATAACAAGAAAAGACACATGAGTGGGAAGAGGGCTCTCCCATCCAGCCTGCACCATGTGCATTTGATGGCCTTGACCATGCATGGCCTGTGGTTTCCTGATGAGAGCAGATGAACAGAGGGGAAACAGCCCGAGACAGGCCAGGCTGTCTGGGACTCTTTTTCTGAGTGAAGTCTAAATCAGAGACACAGACAAGTCTGGAGCTGAGGGAGCAGATGGGAACGCTTCTGTTTTTCTCCCAAAGTTCTAGTGATGCCACCAAATAGGCCCCTCCCTTGTTCCAAAGCGATTGCCAGCAACAGTAGTCAGAGGGCATGCCACACCGGCCCTTTCCTCTAGTCACAGGGAGAGGTGGATGATGTCATCCACTCAATCCTTCAATCAGCAGCTCATTTTCAAATACAAGGCATTGTGTTGGTCCTAGGGATGCAGAGGCAGGCAAAATAGACACATCCATCTCTCTAGAGGACCTGTCCTTGGTCAGCTTGAAGCGTCCCACAGTCTAGGGGTAGGACAGGAGGGTCTGGATAGATAGGAGATTAAAGTTTATGTCAAAACTGTGGGGGGAGAGAGAGAGAGAGAGAGAGAGAGAGAGAGAGAGGCAGAGAGAGAGAGAGAGGCAGAGAGAGAGAGAGAGAGAGAGAGAGAGAGAGAGAGAGAGCTTAGTGGTAGAGTACTTGCGTGGTATGTGTAAGGCCCTGGCTTTGAAGGTGATGTGGGAACCCACATTAAATCCTTGGCTTGTGCCATGATCAGGTCTTCATGTTCTTTATCTCAATCACCAGCAAACTCTGAGTCTAAAACGGCGTGAGCCCCATTTACAGACCTGGAGGCTGGATCTCCCAGAAGCCAGTGATCTTGCCCAGAGTTCTGACAGCACAAGGCAGGCCTGCCTACACTTGCTCAAGCCAGAGTTCTCACTCAGAAATACAGCTTCAATGGAAACTTCAACCTCTGCCCTCCCAAACCCCCTGCCCTGTGGAGTTTTTGACACTGTGCCTCCCTCTTAGGCGGGGAAGAAGATCGCTATGGAGAGCCAAGAGCAAACTTTATTTCCTTTCCTGTTTCCTTCCTCTCCACAGTTTGTTATCTGTTCCTGGAAACTCCCTGTGGTACCCACCCACCCACCTTGCCCCAGAAAAATCCCAAGAAAGCTTCGCAACTCTATTTAAACACCACTCAAGTGTTCAGAACCAGCTCTGGGCTCCTAGTGCGCTCTGGGTCTCCATCTGGTTTGGGGGCTATTTTGATCCACCGGATGCAGAGCAGCCGCCGAGATCTGGGACTGGGTGGCTAGAGCGGCGCCTTTATTTACAGAAGGACAATTTAAAAACTAACGTCAAGCCCAGAGAACAAATAAATAATTCCTCTTTCTGTTCATAATGCTCTCTCTGCCTGTTTCTACAGGTAATTGTGGTAGGATTTTTCACTTCAAACAGCCTCTCAGGTGTATCAAGTTTAGGATGCTGCGGAGGGGACCAAGGACAGGTGACTTTGCCTGTAAGTGCTGGTGAAAGAGTTACCACTCTAGTGGGGACAGGAGACAGGAATCTTCCGGGCTCCAGAGCTTATCTGAGGATGGAATCAAATCTTCATCCACTCACTCTAGCTGGGGTCTTCTTAGGGTAGAAATAATGCCCCCCCTCTGTCACTTGTGCTCTAGCCTGAACCTAAGAAGGCATCCTTATGTTTGTGGTACCTGAAACTATGCACATGTCTCAGGCAGGTGGTAAGGGTATCCTGACTTGAGAGGCAGAGCAGGTAGGCAGAGAAGGCAGGGAGGAGAGAGGGTTTACAGCTTCTGAGAGGCTGCCGGTCCAAGGAGGAAGAAGGCAGGAAGAACAGAGCCCGAGCCTCTGCAAGCTCACAACAACCTCTTTCATTGATGAGTTCCAAGACTGTAGGTCCAAGTTCATGTTGAAACGGAAGAGACAGAATTCAAATGCACAGCTTCTAGGAGAAGTTCTGCTCTCTCTCACACTGCTGGTTGAGAAGTGGCTCTCAGCTACCCAAGGTGCAGAACAGCTAGGAGGGACTAGGGTAAGAAGGAGGAGAGAGGATGCTTTGTCTTCCTTCTCTCCCTCCTTCTCTGTCTCTCGCTCTGCCTTCAACTGGGGAACCTGCTGATCTCTCTCCAGACTGTACAAGCCCTGTGTCATGGCTGGGGACGGTTGTCCTCAGGGTATGGCCACCGGAGGATGGGTCCTGTTCTTTCAGAGACACTGGATTCAGGATAAGTAAGAGTGGCCATCAAAACACATGAGACCCTCACAAGGGTCACCCTGGGCTGAGCAGTGTAACGGAAGTGGAGACACTACAGGCCTAGGCCCATGCACTATGCATGTGGCCCCTTAGCTTGGACACAGGACACAGGCAGCAGATGACTGTGAGAGCACTGGGGACCTTACTTTTAAATCCTTGCCTGATTGGCCACAGTTATCACCCTCACATCAGTGAGAATACAAGGCTCCAGAAGTCAAGGTCATGTACGTGGTAGCTGTAGATTCGGTGTTTGAGACAAGGGTCTGTGTCAACCCTAGAGTTTCTACTGAAAACCTTTGGGGACTTTCTCTTACAGTCTGCTAAGCACTTTGAAGATATAAGCTCACACAATCTTTCTCTGGCTGGAGATAAGAAAACTGACATTGAGATAGGTTCATACTTTGCCACATGTGACATAAATCTCAAGCCAGGGCCAGCCGCAAAGCCATATGCTTTTAACCTGTGAGCCACTACCTATTTCAAATGGATACCCACATTAATGGGAAAGTGGGCTTCAAAATTGCCAGAAGAGCTTTGAAAAACTTTCATTTTCATCTCCGGAGATTCTGAGAAGGTTGTTGAATTGAGGAATCAGAGTTGGGCTAGCTGTCCTTTCTGTGTTTGGGTGGGTGCACATGTATGTGTGCACATGTTGACAGGGGTGCAACATCAGGTATTGTCCTTAGGCGCCATCCACCTTATTTTTTTTGAGCTTCTCTCATTGGTCTGGAGCTAGGTTGACTGGCTCGAAAGCCTCAGGGATCAGCCTGCCTCAGCTTTCCCAATCACTGAGATTACAAGAGCATGCCATCATACCTGATGTTTAAATGTGCTTTCTGGGGAATCAAACTTGGGTCCTCGTGGTTTGGCAGCAAGAACGTTAGCAACTGAGCTAAGGATCAGCCCAGTGCTTCTTTAAAACTCTCTCTAGTTGACCACCATAGACTGAAGGCCAAGGACCAAATATGAGATGTCTGGTCCCCCAGCTTCCTACAGCATCTGTGAGGTCCTGTCAGTGCCCAATCCAGAGGGAGAAAGAAACAAGGAAAAGGTGAGGGGGGGAGGATGGAAGGGGAGGGAGGGGAGGGAAGAGGAAGGGAGGGAGGGAGAGAGGAAGGGGAAAAGGTAGGAAGAGGAAGGGGAGGGGGGAGGGGGAGGGGGAGGGGAAGGGAGTAAGGGAATGATGAGAGAATGAAAATAGAAAAAAAGAAGCCAGATGGGAAGGAGGAAGAGTCTGAAGATAAGCTAGCAATCATGGACGTTGGATTTAGGCAGGTCTTGCTTTGTGTTTTGACTACTCCAGTGCTATTAGGTATATATAACCCAAAGCAGTTTTGTATCTTCTTTGATACTGGATGAATTACATAAACTGATGCTATGAATCAGAATCTCAATAAGTTTTCTGAGGTTTAAATGTAACAATCCCTGTAAAGAAGTGAGTACAGTTGGCCAGCGCACTTGAAGCTTTTACAAAGTGCAGATTTACAGCATCACTTATCATGCAGCCAGAAGCCAGGACGATCCATTCGTGGTCAGGAAGCCAGAGACTCCGGTGGAATAGTCCTTGGGTAGAGAGAGAGAGTTCATTAACCAGCTCGGGATTCAGATGGGCAGGCGCTAAGGAAGAGCTAGGCTTAATTCTTTTGCAAACCCAGGGGAAGGGGCTCTTTTGGAAGAGATTTGCAGTGGCTTGAGCTGATTGCAATTATGCCGTCCTGCACCGTGCCGAAAATGAAATGAAACCCTAACAAAGTTCCAGGTTTAATTGAAATTTCCTGGGATCTGTTATTACATCGCTGTGATTGTTCTGTGCCACTAATGAGCCTGTGCTAGCTGATTAGCCAAGTGTCTCTCCAGTCACTATTCCATTATTGCATTATTAATGATCAGATATGATTGTCACAGCCCAGGGCTTGAACATCCAACAGGCAGGAGACAAGCCAGACAACCAAGCAGATGGACAGATGGCCCAGTGAGTGGGTAGATTGCACTAGATGACAACCTGGAACCTGGAGTAGGAGGAGGCTGGGTTGTGGGATGAGTGAGGAGCCAGGTGTGGGGCGGGTCAGAGAGAGAGGGGTGTGAGTGGCAGGGCCAGCAGCTGAGACTGGATCCTTTGAACCTAAGGTTCTGTGGGGCTCTAGCTCTGAGTCCTTTGCTTATCTGGCGGAATAGCCAAGGACTCCTTGGTTTTGCCTCTCTTTTTTTAATCAGTGTACAAAATATTATATTTTGTTATGAAACGTTCATGTATATACTTTTTTCACAGTCACACCCCCCCATTACTCTCGTCCCTCTCTAACCTCAACCTCCATGGTTTCCTCCTAGATAGTACCCCTTTTGCTTTCACACACACATACCACATATAGAGTTAAATCCAGAGTTACACATGAGAAAAAAAATAAAACCCACACATACACACACATGACCTTTGGTCTCTCTTCCCTCTGTTACTCTTTTTCTCTTGTTCTCAACTCCATTCTCCACTTTTCACTCATTCATTCATTCACTCACTGTTTTGTTGTTGTTGTGGGTCTTTTGTTTTTGTTTTTTGTGTTTTTGTTTGTTTTTTGTTTGTTTGTTTTTGTTTGAGACAAGGTCTCTCTATGTAGCCTAGCTGTCTTAGAACTCACAGAAATCCACCTGCCTCTGCCTCTCAAGTGTTGGCACTGAAGGTGCATGCCACCCAACTTCCATCTCCTTGTAGACTCCTTCCTTCTCATCCCAACATCCCTCTTTTATTTTCAACTCAATGAAAAGAGACAGAATCCAACCTGTCTGCATCACCATCAGCATAGAGCCTGGAAAGTAAGTGTGGGGTCAGAGCCAAAAGCAGGGAGGAGAGGCTGGGAAGGGATCATTCCATATGCTGCAGCCCTGGCAGGCATTCTGAACAGATATTCCTCCTCCCTCCCCCCACCCCAAACCCCCTAGGTATCCAGAGCTTGAGTTATGGAGAAGGTTAACCACAGTATGTTGTCCCAGGCACTGTGACACCATGGGACCTACACCTGCATGTCCATGCTGCTCGTTGTTTAACCAGTTCCCTTCCTATACCAGGGGAGGGGATGGAAAGGAAGGGGTAGACTATGGAAAAAGTCTGAAGAGTTTTCAGGAAACTGCTGGTTGGCTCACACTGATGGTCTGGTTGGTAAGGAGCCAGGGATCAAACCAGAAGTACCCACACGCCACACTGGGCAGCATGCCCGGGGCATGTTTAGATGCCCCTGCTCCTGTTTCTAGCCCTCTCACCCTAACCATCCCTCCTTCGATCTACAAGACATCTTTTCCGAAAATGCCAGACACTATGAGGTCATACCACGCCCCCCCAACTGCTGCCAAATTTCATTCTTCAAAGACCGGTGTTGTGCCGACATGAAATGTAAGCCTTGAACAAGGGAGGAGGGGGATGGATGGATTGATGAAGTAGAGGGAAAGGCTCACAAGCAGGAGGGAAAGAATTGACATTTAAACACGGGCTTGTAATCGGAAAATTGATCCCAAGGCTGCTCCCTCCCCTAGGAAAAGGCCAAGGCTGCATCGTGGTCTCCTGAGCCCGTGGTGGGGGCCACCTGTTCTGTTACCCCTGCTGCCTACATCTTACGGTCTCCATGGCAAAGAGGCGAATGGCTGGGGGCTCCCGCAGCCATGGTTTCCCTGGCAACCCTCAGGCGCTCCCACCTCCAAACACATGACTGGCCTGTCCCCACTGCCCCCCACTGCTGCACAGCTATTTGGGAGGAAAGAAGGGAGGTGGCCCTGGCCATCCACCCACAGTCCTGTGAATATGTACACAGGTGTCGTCTCCGTGGGCTCCTGGTGTCCACCCACCCATAGCACCCACCCTGAACCAGCCTAACCTGCAGGGGGCTGAGCTGGCTAGCCAATCACAGCAAGATGCTTCGAGTGTGGGATGAAGGCTCACTCTGGGCAAGCATCCGAGTCCCTCTTCCTGTCTGTAAGAAGAGACTGAAGAAGTTAGAGGCAAAAGCACTAACAAGGAAGATGTCCTTTCCCCTCAGGCAAGACTCAGAGCCATCATGACTCAGGGTCAATCCTGAGGATCCCGTCATGCCAATGTGTCTTCTAGAAATAGAACAGCTCTTGCTATTATATCCAAGTTATAGGAGAGGAAGCTGAGCCCCAGAGAGACTGTGACCTACATTATCACAGTTAGATAGGATGGTCCCTTGCTCAGTGTGTGGTACAATGGCTGGTAGGAGAGTCTGTGGGGTGGGGGAGATCTTTGTTCCCTGAATGCTGTTTTTGCTATGTGTAGGACAGAAAAAGGAAAAAAAATCAAGGAAGCAGTGTCTTTGCTTTCAGGAAACTCCCAGAGGACAGGTGTGTATACACATGGGACCCATGTGGGTTGACTGATGGTCTGTAGTTAGGACCAGGAGCTGTAGAGGATGCCCTTGGATGGATTTCCTTCGTTCCCAAGAATCCTTCAAGGAAGACCAAGGCCATCTGTATTTAACCAGCACCACACTGTGAGTCAGGAGCTGCTCCCATTAGGCATTCCTCAGGGCTAGCAGGGACCAGGACCTCAGAAGAGTGCCCAGAGCTGAGCAAGAGGAGAAAGAGAAGAAAGAAGAGCTGTTGGGTGTGCTGGATGCAGAGATGAATAAGCTGGAGGGCACAACATGGGAAGAAGCGTGTCTGTGGAGTTCTCGGTTCTTGGAATTTGTTTCATTTGAGGCAGGGTCTCATTGTGTTGCCGTGGTTGGCCTGGAACTCATTATATAAACCAGTCTGCCCTTGAACTCAGAGATGCGCCTGCATCATTCCCTTGAGTGTGGGGATTAAAGGCATGTGCCACCATGCCCAGCCAAGCTTGGGCAAATTTCCTTCATCGCCTCCCATACACATGAGACATGGTCCTGGATGACATTCCTGGCACTTGCTGGAACGTTCTGGAATCGGCTAGAGAGTGAAAACTCTAATATGGGATTTGAGGATTGCTCAGTAGTACGACACTTGTCTAGCACCTGTGATATCCTGGGCTCCATCCCCAGTGCTGAAAAATGACAAACCAACAAACCCAAGATTTTGCTTACTTCATGAGCATACCCAGAGCCCCATGCTCAGCAGCTGTGGCCAGGCACCCAGTAGAGCCTCCCTCTCTCACCTGGAGGAAGGACCTTGCCCCTACCGCAGGACCTGACACTCTCCTAGGAGAAAAATGTGCCTTGTCTTAAACATCCTCTCTGGAAGAAGATTCACCACGAGTTACTGCAGCTGCTTTCTGCACCTTTATTTGCCAGGGAATTTTAATCCTGCAATTTTCCCAAAACTAGCTCTGTACAAGGGCGCATGACATATATACAGCTTACATTTAGTGGGGAGCCCATAGTCTACACACACATACACGCATGCACGCACGCATGCATGTGCATAAAACTTATCACATTTCAGTCATCAGGAAACCCAGGCTTGTGTGTTTTGGGCAAACAATCCCAGTAAGGCACCAGCTGAAGAGGCTTAGAGGTAGGATTTGAACACCCCCCCCCAACTTCACATGAAGAAGCTCAACATTTCTAGTAATGTAATGGCTTTAGTGTCACCCCTCTGTTGGAGAACTAAGCAGGACTAGGCAGTTCTACAGCCCCTGATCAATAGCAGCCATCTCCCTAGGCCAGGGACCTGCCAGACATCTGAGTGGGGCAGTAGGGAGACAGACTTGCACTTCATCCAAACTACTTCCTCACCAGTCTCTTGACTGGGAATAGAAGAGAATCCAGATCTGTCAGTCAACGCCCCTCTGCCTGTCCCCACTTCTTACTGCTCTAGCCTGGAGATGTTGAGTTGATTATATTCCACGCTCAATCACCAGAAATAATCAATCTGTAATTAAAAGCACCCCTAGCCCTCTCCCACCCTTCCCCAGCCTCCCACTCCTCCAGTCTCCCCTCCTCTCCACACTGCCTCTGCCTCCTCCTCACCTCCCCCTCCCGCTTGCCTTTCCAGCATGGAATCGTTTTAATGAGATTTCTCTGTTACAAATGGCCAGTTTGTAATAATTATATTTTGTGCAGCAATCGTGGTTTAAAAATGATTTAAAACAGGGAAGGCTCCAATTTATTAAGCATCAAATTTTCTGTGGTGAACTTTTAACTAGAAGCTGCCGCTCAGGCACGGAGGGGGCTATCTCTGCCACCCTGGGCTGAGCAATAGTCCTGAAATATTGATGGTTTGTGGATGGAAACGGTGCCGAAGACATTTAGCTTTTATTAAAATAAAGGGATCTCGCAACAGCAGTGTGGCTTTCCTGCGCACCCTACTTGAAGAAGAAGGGGAGGAAGGGATCCTCCTGAGAAGGAAGTATGTCGAGAAGAGCTCTAGGGCTCATGGCTTGAAGTGTTTTCCACACAGGGCTGTGCTTGGAGAAGGTCCATTGTCGTGTGTGGCTGTGAGCACTTCCCTCATAAGTCTGTGAGATGCTTTGGGGCCAGCCAGTGCTGGGCAGTCCTTGGACTTATCCTGGGTTCAAACCCAGCATTGTTATTTTCTACTCACATAGCCTTGGGCCAGCTGACAGTCTTTCCAAGCTTAATGGAGATATACCAGATACAAAAAAGCCTCTGTCCAGAGCGTGGTATGCACGAAGCACATAATAAAAGAGATTTTCAGAATACCATGCTGTATATAGTAGATATCATTATCCCCCATGGAGAAATGAGACCAGGTATGTAAATATATGGCCCCATTGGTTGAATCCATAGTCCAATGAGTTGAAAGCCACAGGACCCCATCCAGCCTTCAGCCATCTTCCCTCATAGCATACACATTAGTGGAAGTTTCTAGAGAAAATGGCTGTTGCAATTAAAATGAGTATGGTGTTGTTTAAAAATTACAGCTATGGGGACTGGAGAATGTCTCAGAGGTTAAGAGCATTTGCTGCTCAAAAGAGGAGCAGGGTTTATTTCCTAGAACCCACGTGTTGGCCGCAATCATCTGTATGCCCAGTTCCTGAGGATCCAGTGTCATTTTCTCCATGGGTACCAGGCACACACATGATGCACATACACACACACAGACAAGATACCCATACACATAAAGAAGTTAAGAATAACCTGCAGTCAGAAGGGCAGGGAGATGGCTGGGTGTGTAAAGATTCTTTTTTTTTTTTTTTAAGATTTATTTATTTATTATATGTAAGTACACTGTAGCTGTCTTCAGACACTCCAGAAGAGGGCGTCAGATCTCGTTACAGATGATTGTGAGCCACCATGTATGTGGTTGCTGGGATTTGAACTTCGGACCTTTGGAAGAGCAGTCGGGTGCTCTTACCCACTGAGCCATCTCACCAGCCCCAAGATTCTTAATGCCAAGTCTGACAACCTTTGTTCTGTCCCTAAGACCTACATGGCAGAAGGACAGAACAAACTTCTGCAAGTGGTCCTCTGACTGTCAGTCAAGCACGGGGGCATGCACACACCCACACTATATAAATAAGTTCGTAACATTTAAAATTCTTGCTGCTAAAGAAGGTTAGGATTAGACATTAGGACAACCATCTTGGTACAGAGAGTACTAGAAAAAGAGAGGGTATTCAGGGGGAATGAGGGGAACCATCCCTTTTCAGGAGATAGGGGCTTCCATAGTTGTCTCTGGCACTGTCTTTGGAGACCTATGCCAGCAGCAGATCACATCTCACCAGGGGCTGCCCTGTCTAGCCTGGCATGGGAGCCCCTGAGAGTGAAAGTATACAACAGGCTGGAATTCCCTGCTGCCCTCCTCTGAGACAGATGCAAAGCCATCAGGAAGTGACTATTTATAAAAGTTTCCTCAGAATAGCAAGGTTCATGTGTACTATATCCAGAGGCTAACCCAAGGCCAGGCACATGTGGGTCCTTACTAAGAATACATTGATTGATTGATGATTAATTGACTGATTGAATGAGTGAGTGAGTGAGTGAACAGCGTTTGTGGTATCAAATAGGGTCTCGGCCTTTCAATTTCACTCTCAAAGGAAGCCATTGTTTCTGGCAGGACATCAAGGACCACAGATGTTTGCAAGGAAGAACTGGTCCACCCTGGATTGCTGGGACTCCATCTTGGGACTCTGCCTGGACTGCTCTGTGAAACCAAAATGGGTCAGCGACCTGGACGGTGGGAGAGAATAAAGCAAAGCAAACTGGCTCCCTTCAGCCTGGCACTCCACTCTTCCCAGCTCTAGCTTGTTGGGGGCTCATCCTCCTGTTTGTTACCAGCCTTCTGGCCCACTGCTGGGACGCGGGCCTCCTGTCTGTTCACAGCCACATGCTTGGTCCCTGGAAAGGTGGAGTCCATATGCTGGCTCTTGGTACTGAGACCAAGGCTTGGTTTGAAGCAACCTTGACGGATGCTTTTGCGGTTGCTAATCTGGAGGGAAGATTGGTACAGCCAGCTCCTCTCACCCCTGCTGTCTCCTGGGAATAGGAGATCTAGGAACTGCAGGAACTGCTAAGCAGAAGTCCTCTGTTTGAAGGCTGGGGGCTGAAGAGCAGCACTGCACTGTCTGAGTTCCTGTTTTGAATTCACCAAGCTGCTCAGCCTCACAGAGGAGTGGCTAGAGGACAAGAGGTCCATCTGCCTCTCCACCTCCTTCATCCTCACCTTGGGCCTCTTTACAGAGTGTGTACCTAACTCTTGACCTCAGAGAGGGTTTTGCTAGCATGGATGTGCCCGTCAGAGCTCTCCTCTGGGGATCTGGGCATGACAGAGCCAAAGCTACATCTCATATAGCAGCACTTGGATTTTAGTGGTGACTTTGGCTCCAGAGGGTTGTGTAGCTCTCCTGTGCCTTCATCTCTACCCTGTTCTAGGCCTATGAGTGCCTCGTGCAGAGAGGTAGGGCCTATTGATGTACCTCACTCCCTGCTCCCTGCATAGAGCCTGGCCCAGGGTGTGTCCAAGGGCGGAAGAATCCCTCGAGAAGGAAAGGAAGTTGACCTTTGACCCTAAGGATCTCTACAACAGAGGGAATCCCTCTTTTAGTTTGTGTCTTTCCTGGATGTTGCTGACTGGTCATGTCTGCTTTCTGGGTCCCTACTACACAGACCTACCTCATTTCCCTTCTTTCCCCATCTGGTAGATCAGCCACACCCGCACTGTGTTGTTCTTCTGCTTTCCCCAGAACTGGAGGTCTTGTCTCCCCACCCTGGATCAAGCCTCTAGGGGTGAATCTTCTTGTGGATCCTCTCTCCATGTTACCCAGAGGGACCCCATGTCTTCAGAAAATCCTTCAGAACTGGGGCCATCCTTTAGTTCAGTTACAGTATTGACCAAGTATCTACTGCAAAACCTAACTACTGGGTACACACACAAGACCTTCTGTGAGTTGGTTCTGTCCACAACCACCTAGCCCTCTCTAAGCACAAGGATGACTTTGAGGTCCATGAGAGTACAAAGCCCGTGTACCATTTCCTATGACATCAGGCCTCTCTCTCGGCTCCACAGACCCTCAGACTCACCAGCTTGTCCAGACTCGGCCCTGCCATTCTCTCCCCCTGCTACCTACACACGGAGCACGGGTGTCAGTAGCATCTCCCCATGCCACTTGTCTTGTGTATTCTGTGCTTGTGACACAGAGGCCTCGTCTCCCTCGGTGCTCCCTTCAGTGCAGGACCGTATCACCTTCCTTACATCCCCAAGATCCCCCATGTGCCACCGACTGAATGCTTTGGGTTTCCCCAGATGAAAACAGTTAAATCCTACCTTCAAGGTAAGTGTATGAAGAGGCGTCCCTGAAGGGACTGTTGGGTCTCTGCTTCCCTCCAGCCCCTTTCTGTCTCCCTGACACCCTGAGGGGAGCAGTTTCTTCACCATTTGCTCCCACATGGCATTCAGTCCAGACCCTGAGCTGAGACCTCTGAGAGCATGAGCCAAAATTAACCTCTCCCCTGTGCAAGTTGTTTGCCTCGGTACTTTGTCACAGTGAGGTGTTTGGCCCTCCTTTTCAAGTGGATGTGGGGGTTCCTGCTCCTTTATCCTTTTCTTCACTTTTGACCAAGAGGTGAGGAGTTTTGCCTCCATCCATGCCTTCCAGAACATTCTACCTCGAGCCATGAAAACTGTCTAGTGATTAATCCCAGGGCACTTTCCCTCCTGGGGAACCTGCTCTATGTTAAAAGCTCTACCTGAGCTCTTAAGCCAGAGAGCACGGAGCCAACTGACCTGGACTGAAACCTTCCAATGTGGTAGTCAAATTAAACCTATTTTTATGTCTCGATTGTTACCTCGAGTGTTTGCCACAGTGATAGGAGGCTGCTAAACACAGACCGACTGAATAATGATGATAGCTTCACTTGGTAAGTACCTACTGTTTACCAAGCACTTGGCTAACTCAACTTTTATTACCATGCTCATTAAGTCCTTATCCAACAACAGGGTGGGCACAGCACATTCTTTTATCTCTTTTTCAGACAGTAACACCAAGGCTCAGAGAGGGTAGTAACTACCTTGTCTAGAGCCAGACAGTAACTACTAAAGCTTGTAATCCAAGGCCTGGGCATATGGCCACTGGACCTTGGGTGGGGCTGGGTTGGGAAGTCTCCTCAGGCATTTTGACTCTTAGCTGAGTTTTGCTGTCTGCAGCATCATGTGGCCGTTGTTCCTCTATGCTGGGTAACCCTGCACAAATGCCAACTAAAAACCCTGTCACCTAGAGTCCCAGAGGTTTCTTCCTGAAGGGACATGCTGCTCTTGTGACAAGGGAGGTAGAGTTGGGGGAGGAAGTGCCTGGGGCCTGTCATCTTGTCCCTGACTCCTACCTTCTGCTACTGAGTGACAGTCAGCCAGAGCGGTGGGGAAGGAGGAGAGCTCTAAGGACCCACAAGAGACTGTTCATTTTGGCTCCTAGCCCATGGTGGAGTTAAGTGGCTGGAAAACTCCTAATTGGGGTATGGGGGTGTGTGGCCAAGGCAGCTGCAGCTGTGACAGCTCGACCATGTGCCAGCCTTGAGATCAAACCACTTACAGGATACATCCCTCAGGAGAGGTGTCTATGCCCAAACAAAGAGATGCTGAAGCCAATCTTACCCTGTGTGGGGACAGAACCAGAGACATCAAAGCTGGCTCTAGCCCCAGGAGCTCACACAGTCTTCCCAGCTGGAAAAACTCATCAAGGAGTAAGTTCGGAATTTACTACCTAACAAACAAGACAGGATAGCGTCAGCCTCCTCTCTGGGAAAAGAGGCTGGGAGTCTAGGCTGTCCTTGCTGCAAAACCTGGGACCCAAGGTCTGAAATTGAGTGTAAGTTCATTAGGAGGGAGAGTGCCCTGAGAATAATTATTAGATTATTCTCAACACTGTATATTGGGGTTTGTATTTGAGTATTTTTATGTTAAAAAACCCAACCAAACAAAACTAAGCCATCCTATAGCATTGTGCTCCTCCTAAGTGACACAGGTGTCACAGGTCCTGGATGGTGACCCACTGCCTAGTGGTCCTATAAAGATGACCATAGCAGCTTCCTGTAGGCATCAGAGAATGCCCAACACTGTATTCCATAATTACATCATTTTGTCCCTGTTTAAACCAATCTGGTAACTTCCGTTTCATTTGTTCCCATAGCAAGCAGAGCAGACATTGCTCATCTCTCTTTGCAGATATGAAATTGCTGAGACACAGTGCAAGGGAAACTAGAACCTGGAATCCTTAATCCAGACCCAGCACCCTCTCACAGCAAAGCATTTCTGTCTGAGCTGTTTGTCCACTGTCTGAAAAGCAAGCGGATCCTAAACGGTGAGGATGTAACAGTACTGCAGAAAGCTGTGCAGGGCTCTTGCTGGGCAGGCAGCCACACTGGCCTTCTGGAGTCCTGGGAGACAGCTCAGAACTTGGAAGACAATGTTCTATTACATGGTTTCCCACTGGGCCTGCATGTTGAGCTCAACAAACATTCAGAGAAGAGTAAATGCTTGGGCCATTTTCCCCCATGGAAGGATGAGACTGTCTCAGAGATGAAACGCACTACCGCTGCTGCTGTCTTCTCTATGGCTCTGACGTCTCTTCTCTCTCCCCAGCCCTGGCCATCGGAGGCATCTGGATAGGCAGGGCTTGGAGAACAGGAGTGAGACCTAGCAAGGCTTCACATCTGGCAGTCACAGCTCTGAAGGGACCGAAACAATTCATCACAGCCCTCCCCTGCTTCTAGTACACCTTGCTATAGGTTGGCTCAGCTTCTCTAGTCGCTCAGCTCCTCAGTACTGGGAGGAGCTTGCCAAGGCCCCTGGATCCTCACACATGGTGGATTCTACCCTCCCAGGGCATCCCTGTAGTACAGATGTCAGTCCTGCAGTCAGAAAAACAGAGAGAGGCCCAGAAGACAGCTGAAGGCAAAGAGGAGATCTGGGCTGGGCTGCAGATTCAGTGACGCATTTGGAGTGGAGCCCTGGTCTTCAGTTCCCGTGCAGACTTCAGGACATGTGTCATAAGGGAATCCCAAAGGGCAGTCCTGGATCACACACTTCTATGTCAGCTATTTATTTTCGAAGGTCCTCCACATGTGGTCTGTGTCATTTTGCTGTGGCAGGAAGGCAAGGTGCAGGTGTTTTGAGGCTGGTCAGCAGCAGTGGATTTAATGGGAAGCCAGGCTGAAGCCTTGCTCTCCTGTCAGGCGGCCTGGACCCTTCTAGAGGAGGTATCCTCTCTTCCCAGGGAGACTGGAGTGGCCTTGTGTTATAGAGGACTCGTGAGTATAGCACAGCCTTGTGTTTCAACAAGAGAGATTTGAGGAAACTTTGAGGTTGTCACCCCTCACAGTGCCCAGGTTTTCTTACTCCCCATGAGCAGGGGGAGAGGAAGGGAACACTGGACTACTGTAGAGTCTGTGACAATGGTCTGGTTTCCAGAAAAGACATCAGGCTGCCCCCTTTCTGCCCACACACTCTCAGACTGCCAGCACACACCAGCTGCCAACCTGATTCTAGTTAGCTCCACGACTGCCCTGGGAAGGCAAGCTCCCCAGACATTATTATCAGTGTAACAACCCAGTGTGACAGTCTGGCTCCCAAACACCTGACATGTGTGGTTCTATACATCAGGGTTAGTGTTTGTCTTTGTCTACTGGGGCTGTGGTGACAAAATACCACGGAGTGGGTAACTCAGAAATCAGAGTATCGTTCTCATAGTTTTGAAGATTGGGAAGTCCAGGGTCAGAAACTGGCAGATTCAGTGTCCCACGGTGGGAGCCTCATTCCTGACTCATAGATGACAATTGTGTCTTCACATAGTGGAAGGGGTAAAGGGTTTCTCTCAGATCGCTTTCCTAGTGGCACTAATGCCATTAAGGAGATTCTTGAAGGTCTCATAGTATTATCATCTTGTGGAGCAAGATTTCAGTACCTGAAATTTTTTAAAGATTTTTTTATTTCATGTGTCTGAGTATTCTGCCTGTATGTATGTATGTGCACCCTGTATTTTATGTGTCTGAGTGTTCTGCCTGTATGTATGTATGTGCACCCTGTATTTTATCTGTCTGAGATTTCTGCCTGTATGTATGTATGTGCACCCTGTATTTTATGTGTCTGAGTGTTCTGCCTGTATGTATGTATGTATGTATGTATGTATGTATGTATGTGCACCCTGTGCATGCAGTGTCCACAGAGACCAGAAGAGGGCGCTGGATCCACTGAAGCTGGAAGTTACAGACAGTCGTTGGCTGGGTAGAACATGCTGGGAATACAACTTGGCTCTTCTACTTGCTGATGGATTGAGCCATTTCTTCAGTCCCATTTGTACTTGAATGTTTGAGGCACATAAACAAGTGTAATGAGAATTTGGGTCTCTTTAAAAACATAGGAATGTTATGGGAATATATTTCAATCCCAAGGTGTGGGATATGGGGCTGCTTCAGATTGTCCACAACAGCAGACTGATTTGCCTCATGCTCTGGGAGGGGCATGAGTTTGCCAGCTGCAGATAGTTTTGACAAATGTATGAGATGTGGAATTCTGGGGACTCTTGGGAGGGAGGGTATATAGATGCAAGAGCTCTGAGAGGAGTATAGAGCTTGCTGTTCCTCCTGCTGTAGATGGCTGCTGCTGCTGTTGGCTTCGAGTTGCTGGCTGTTGGTTGTTGTTGGTTGTTGGTTGCTGGTTGTTGGTTGCTGGTTGTTGGTTGTTGTTGGTTGTTGGTTGTTGGTTGTTGGTTGTGAGTTGCTGGTTGCTGGTTCCTGGTTGGAGATATCCTAAAAATGAAGCTCAAAATCTCCCCCAAGGAACTCGATGCCCCTAAGCAGCAGGAAATAGTCTAATGGTATCTATGGATGCTCCCTTTCGCCTCTAGCCTTCTTTCTCTCCTCACCAGAATTTCGAGATTGGAAGGGTTAAGGGTCGAGACGGGTGGTAGAAATAGAAACCCATGAAGTAGCCAAAAGTCTGGCTACAACAGAGTCCACACAGTACAAGAATATCAAGGAGCAAGGTAGGCATTCTGCTCAGTCATAGGAGGGACTCCAGCTGTTCTACTTTCATTTCTGTTGCTGTGATAAAATACTCTGAAAGAGTTTGCTTTAACTTCTAGGTTCCTGTCCATCATTAAGGAACAGACAAGGCAGGAATTTCAAACAGCCAGGCACATTATATCCACAGTCAAGCACAGAGAGAAATGAATGCACACACATGATTGCTTGCTTGTACAAAGCTTGACTCCTATACAGTTCAGGGCCTCCTGCCTAGGGAGTGGATCCACCCACACTGGGCTGGGTCTTGCTACGTCAATGAACTTAATTAAGACAATCTCCACAGACAAGCTAACTCAATGTAGAAGTCCCTCATTGTGACTCTCTTCCCAGGTTGATTATAGGGTATGGCAAGATGACAAAGTTGTCATTTCAACTGAGGTGTTCTCATTTTCATGGCAACCGAAGCTGCTCTTAATGCCACCCTGTAGCTTGAATAGCTTGAAAGTAGGTACAGAGTCCGCCCTCAGTATGTGCCGGGCAACGGTTCCAGTGCTCCCTCTCCCCCACAGACACCAGAATCTACACGTACTCACGTTCCTTATAGAAAACCTATACATGTCTTTCATATACTTAGATTGCCTTTAGATTATTTCTCATACTCAAATCAGTGTGATACTATATAACCCCAAGAATAATGAAAAAATCTGTACATGTTTGTATAGGAGTACATTTATTTCCATGTATAATATATATAATATACAAGATATAATTAACATATAATATATGCATATATAATATATAGTGCATGCATATATGTGTATAATGATATATATAACATAATAATATAATATATACATAGTGTGTATATATGTGCATATATAATTGTTTGTTTTGAGACATGATCTCTCTATACACTCTAAACAAGCTTCAGACTTACAGTTCTCCTGCCTTGTCCTCAGAAGTGCTATCCTAGGCTCATGCTACCATCTCCACTTCTTCACAGGGATTTTTGACTTTCAGTTGGTTAAACTCTTGCACATGGTACCTGAAGATATAGAGGGTGACATAGATGCCATTCATATTTTGCAGGGAGGAAACAGTCTCATGTGATCCACCTGAGTCCATACACTTCTATTCTGGAAAGCAGGGCATGGATTCAATGCCAGGAAATAGAGAAGAGGACAGGAACGGTGGTCCAGCCAGACCTCAATACCTATTTACAAACATCTTTGCTACAGTAAACTTACTACCTGCACAGAAGGCTGCTGGTTAAATTAATTAATCTTGTTAAATGCCTTGGTGGGGTAGCTCCCAGGGCAGTCCAAAGATCTAGCCAGTGATGTTAACTTCTGGAAGACTGTAATGCCCCATCTCCCCAACTGTTAAGATGCCTATCCTCAGCTTGGGAGGGGTCTCTCACACCCACTGAAGTTTAGCCACCATGTGGGTCCTGGCATTTCCCTGACCTGGGCTGGGGACGGGGGGGGGGGGGGGGGACGGGGGAGGGGGGAAGGACTCACGTGCAATGTGTGGGAGCGTGGTACGGTCAGGATTTTGTGCTGTGCATCTGTACATAAGAATGAGCCCAACCACGTCACTCCTCATATGTATGAACATTTCCACGTATGTGCACAGCACAACACATGTGGTCACTTGTGAGCCTGTGATTAGTAGACATGGACACCTCCCCTCCTCTCCAGATCCATGGGCAGGAAGCACACAGCAGTCAGCCTTGGTCTGTCTTGTACTTGCAGTGGGGTGTTTTGGTAAGCTGTCAGATGTAAACATTAGCCCCCTAGAATCTCCTTTATGAGGAGGCCAGGAGAGGCAGGTAATTTATCAAGCATTACTTAAAATAGTCCCCCAGCCTCTCACTTCCTCTCTCTTGTTACTGTCTCAGTCTTGATTGTTTCTTCTCCTCTGTGTCTCTGGTTTTCCTGTCTGGAGATTGACAGCCCCCTGCTAACTCAGCCTTGGAGATGCCAGGTGTTGGTGAAACTGACACCTCCCTGCTTGGCCTCCTCCCTTCCCTGAGCTGACTGCTCCTTGGCTAACTCAGGCACACTGTGGCTCCTGTCTGCAGGCCTGCACTCGGGCTGATGGGTGAGCGGTACCTTGCACTGTAGAAGTTTGGGAATCGGGTACTGATGCTGCGATCTGCTGAGTGATGGACCAGCTAATGAGACTCCTGGCACCTGAAGGCCCACCCTCTTCTCACCCTCCAGCCTTTTACGCAGGCCCAGGTGTTATGATGCTGTGTACCAGTGCACAGCCCTCTAACTAGATTCAGGGGGTGGGTGGGGTGCATCAGGAGTCCCTGTAATCTCTACTTCCAAGATGAAGTGACAAAGGCCAGTGGAGGAACAATACCACTGTTTAAATTTTATACTGCTTGTGCAATGGTTACTACCTCTGTATAGAGCTGAGAAAACAGGGCTTCAGAGGAGGGTGCCAATCATCCATCCAGGCATCACCATTACTCCGAGTATCAGTTGTCACTGATGACCACAAACAACAAGATCACTTCTAGCTAATATAACCAGGAAAGACATTTGGGTGGAAGATTCAGAAAGCTACAGATCATGTGAGAACTTCACAAAAATGTGTGAGTTAAAAGATTAGAGTCAGAAGCTAGGTCACTTTAGGAGGAATGTGTTAGGAGGACTCAGCCCTGGATGCTGGGTGCCACTAGAGCCACTGTCACATGCATTTCACACTCTTCTGTGTGTACCCTGGTATCTGAGGGTCAGCAGGCGTCACATCACCCCTCAGTGTCTGGAGACTCTATCCTGCCTTTCACGAGTCACAAATGCAGATTAGGGATCCTAAGATGAGCAGCCAGCACCAATGGACCTGCAAACCATGTGAATGCTCCAAGGGGGCTAAGCTACCTGGCTGCCAGGCAGACACTCTCTATTACAGAGTCCTAAACAATTAGGCTTCAGCCAATCAGAATCGAGGCCAACAAAAGCTGAGTTTGGCTATGGTTGTGTCATGCCACCAGCTACCTGTCATTTCTATATCAATAGAGCAAAATTCAGACCCAGGACTCCTGACTGCCTGGGCCAGAGTTCTTGCTATTGAGACCATGTTTCTCCAACTTTTTAATAAAAAGTGACTGTCATCAGTGACACACTGGAGTGAACCTGAGAGAAATAAGGTAGATAGATAGATAGATGATAGTCTAGATAAATAGATAGATAGATAGATAGATACATACATACATACATACATACATACATACATACATCATACATACACAGATAGATAGTAGGTAGATTACATACAGATACATATATAGATGATAGATAGATAGATAGATAGATAGATAGATAGATAGATAGATAGATAGATAGATAGATGTGATAGAATATAGGTAGATAGATGATGATACATAGGTGATAGATTGATACATAGACAGATATGAAGGAGTATAGGTAGATGGTAGATAGATTAGATAGATGGTAGATGGTTGGTAGATGGTAAATATACATATTAGACAGCTGATAGATGATAAATAGTAGACAACTATATTAAATATGTTAGATCAGATTAGATCAACATAAAAAGGTATGTGGTGGAAGAGAAGCCCATTACATATTTTTATATTTTGTCATTATGATAAAAATGAAAAACAACCCTGTTGAAATTCAGGCTCTGCTACTCAACTGCCTGCCTGTCATCTCTGCTTACTTGCACACCATCTGTCTCAGAAATGCCACACCAGAGTCTCCACACCCGTTCCCCAACCATCACCACCAACCTCGGCTACCTGCATCTTCCCAGCTCAGCTGAGATCTTGCTTAACCTGCTGTTTGCCCATGCTCAACCCTTCAGTGTCTTCTTTGACTCTTCTGTGTTCTCCATCCACCCTTTGTCTCTGTTATGGGATTCCTATACACGTCCTACACATAGCATGTCACAAAATCTTTGCATGACCACCTATAGCCTATCTGTCCAAACTTGCCACCATTTGGTTCCAACTACCATCAATTCCTCCTTGGAGTCTCACAACACCTTTCTAAATTAGTTCTCCTGTTCTTTGAGGCTTTTCTTATCACAATGGCCAGAGTTTTCCTTAAAACGTCTACATCATGGACTAGAACGTGGCTCCATTGGGACAGTACTTGCCTAGCCTGCCTGAAGCCCTGGGTTCAATCCCCAGCATGAGTGGAGTGTGGCAGCACACACCTGCAAACCCTGCACTGGGGAAGCAGAGGCGGTGTGGTTAGATGATCGGTGTCAGTCTCGGCTATGTAGAGACTTGGAAGCCAGCTTGGAATGCGTGCAGCTCTGTCTCGCGTGAAATAAAGCACATGGCATATGATGTCACTCAGTGCCTTCAGATTTACTCAAAGGCAGGAACAGCATTCTCCAGGTGTCTCTGAGGCCTTCTCCCAGGCTAGACTCCACCATCGCTGACATCATCTGGTCCTCCCTGCCTTGCTCGCTCTGCAAGCTATGTAGCCACAAAGCCCGCTTCCTGCTCTGGAGCACGGTGCTCTTGCTCTGTCCCTGGTTCTTGGCGTGTGCTCTTTTCTCATGCAGAACTCTTCCTGGCACATCTGCATTGCTTCCTCTGTTCCTTCTCCCGTCCCGTTGCTCAGTGCTGGCTTCTGATGAGACCTGCCCTGACCTGTTTTCCCATAGTCCTAATTACCCCATAGTGCTCAGCATCTGACACACGTCACTCATTTATTTTATATCTTGCTCTTTGTCTCGCTGTGTTAGAATGTCAACTCCAAGCAGACAGAGGCTTTGCCTGTCCAGTGTAGCTAGAGTACGGCCTAGAGTATTCCTAATGTTTTTGAAAGAATGAAGAAAGATACAAACTGTTAGGAGGGATATAATTTAAATTTGCCTAAAATGGAGATCTTAGCCAGTACGACATAGTTTCTAAGTCTTAAACAATAAACACCGCACCCATACGCACACACGGCATTTTTGACCGGCTTTGTGCCTGCGATGGCTTCGTGTGATTCTGACTCCAGGTTTTCAATACATTCTCTTCAGACTGTTGATAATCTCCATTGACAAGAAGCTTTGCATGCAGAAACCAGCAGCACATTCAAAAATTTGCCGCAGTTGAAATTATGTTTAAAGACTCTCGGAGCCCTTCCTTTTCTTCCATTGGCAGACGTAACGGTGAAATACCCGGGGATAATGCTAATGGATTTGAACGCTATTGAACGTTTTTCATACCAAGCATTTCACAATAGCGCTGACACTCCAACCTGGAACAGGTGGGTGCATTGTCACAGCCTGCAGCTGGCTTAGATGTCATGAATGGCAAAGGAGCCGGCAATGTTTACAGTCGCCTCAGCCTCCCTCCCTTCCTCCTGCTCACTAGCAGCTCCTTGGAGTCTATAGGATGCTTCTGCTCAGAATAAAACACACATCCCGTGATGTCACTCCAGAAGTCCTCTGACATCTCTGCGGGGCCTCTTGCCTTAAAGGACAGGAGCCTGTTGTCAAATCATGGAACCATCCAGGTGGCAGAGGCTCTCTCAAGCTGTGACAGCAGGATGTTGATGGGGTTGTTCAGGTCTCTTGATGGGGACTATGAGATCCACCGTTGCCTCCTATTCTTTGATCTCTGCACAGAAACTCCAATAGCCTCCCCCTGCCCATATGACAAGCTTTGAGACCCAGTGGCCATAGCCCAGTGTCCCAGGGCACATCACTCAGGGGACTGACCTGTGGCTTACTGAGTCTAACACTGACCAGTTATGTGTCCTTGGGTGGGTCAGCCTCCTACTCCAAATTCAGGCAACAAGAGAAAGTTGATTAAAAAGGTGTCTGTAGAGGAATGGGTGTGTCCTCCTGGGATTGTGGGACTGGGATTGCAGAGACTGATTTGGGATAGAATAGGAGGGTCCATCTGAGAAAGACATTCCTCGGCCCCCTCCGAACCCATAGCGCCTCCAGATGATCATTTTTATATCTTGGAATCCCACAGACGCTCCTGATAAAAAGAGACTCCTGCAGCTAACAGAAAGTTTGAAATCAGTGCATTCTGATGGTCTCTTGCCCCTGGGGCCTCTGCTTCCTTCCCACTGTCGCTGTGTTCAAGGAGAAGAAAATAATTCAGAATGAACTTTTTAATATATTTTACCATAAAAATGCCATCTTTCCTTAATAAAAGTAAGACAGGAACCCTCAAAGTGGCCATTGGGAAGGATTTTCTCCGTGTGATGGGCTGGATGGCCCACGCATTTCGTCGCTGTATTTGAGTCAGCTTCCCTTTGGGAGCGTCCATGTGACTCCTTCTAACAGGAGCCTGCTGTCTCCTGCACACTGCCTCCAGGGAGTGACAGAACAACCTTCCCTCCCCACCCTCGGCCCATGACACAGGGAAGATAAAGTTCAGAGTTGCTTTCAGTGATACGTTATGAGGGACACTGGGGTAGCACAGGAGCAAACAGAGATAGTGACATCGCCTGGCCAACTGGTTTGCCAGCTGTGACCAGCCTGCCCGGGCTGAAAAGCCCTTTTTTATCCCATTGGTCCTAAGAGTTTCAGTTCTCGACATTTCCCTCCACTGGGTAGCCATCACCTGACAGAATCCAGGAAAGTGGAGTATAGTCCTTGATATCCATGCCATTTCATAAGCCAAAGCCAGGCTGTAGGCAAAGAGCCTCCTTGTTAATGATTACTATCCACCTCTACTTAAGCAATGCCACTTTTTAACAGGTGCCCCCTACTGGTTCACTTTAGCAACAGCATCAATAGTATTCTCAAGCAGAGAAAGGCGCAGCAAATTTCCTAATATTTCACTGCTTGATGGGAGCAGAGAGAGGATTAGACACTGATGGTCTATTTAGGGTCCTTCCTGGCACTTGTGGGCAATCGGAACAGCCCAGGAGCTTAAGATCTCTCTCTCTCTCTCTCTCCCCCTCTCTCTTTCTGTCTTTGTGTTTTCACTTTTAATTTGAGACAACAGGAGAAATAAGCAAACAAAAGTGTACATGCAAATATCAGAGTCTTAGAGAGAGAGGAAGCCATGGGCTCTGACATTCTCTGCATTCTCACATTGGTGTGTCTGTCTGTCTGTCTGTCTTTACATATACACAGAGTACACATACATGTACAGGTGCATATATGTGAATGAAGGCCTGAGGACAAGCTTGGGTGTTGTAACTTGGGTGCTCTCCTTATTTTGAGACAAGGCCACCAAAAATAAAACCTAGGCTGGCTAGCCAGTGGGCTCTCGAGTTCCATTTGTCTTCAGTCCCTCACACTGGAACTACAAGCCTGTACCACTATGCCTGACTTTTTGTGTGGGTTCTGGGGTTCAAACTTGCATGGCAAGCACTTTACAAGTTGGTTTACCAACTGAGCCATCTCCCTAAGTCCTTTTATCTTTAAGAAAACCCATCAGAGAGTGCTGGAAGGGGTGAGGTTGGTTGCTCCATTGTCCTACCCTGTACTTCTGTCCAGAATCTAGACCCCTAAGGGAAGGGTTTGCCTTGAATAAGGAAATGTGGCTCTGCTTGTGTTTGTAGCCCGAGTTCCCTCAATAGGCAATTGTGACTTGCAAAGGCTCAGGGCCAAAAATGCAGAGAATGTCAGAGCCCACGGCTTCCTCTCTCTCTAAGACTCTGATATTTGCATGTACACTTTTGTTTGCTTATTTCTCCTGTTGTCTCAAATTAGAAGTGAAAACCAGTACAGAGCAGCACGAGGCATTCCTTCCTTGGGATGGAATTACCTTCCTAGCCTTGGGGTTTGATCTTGCCAAGACAATTTGGAATCCGTTACAGCCTTGCGAGCATCCTAAGGTTTCCTTTCATCTGCTGGCCTCTGGGGATGCTATGTTTATTTAGGAGAAAGGAGGAGGCCTGACCTTTCTAGGTTTCTGGGCTCACTACACATTTATGTAGACTTTCACAGGCAAGACCCCACGCCCAGGACCCTTCCTGTGACCCATGCCTGGGGGCTTGCTGGAAACTGGAGTGGGGGGTGGGGGAGGGAGGGTGCCAGATTATAACCAGTGTCTTTCTTTCCCAGTTAGAGGCACATGTTTGAACTCCTGCCTGCCTAGGAGCTCATATCTGAAAGGATATGAGGAAAACCTTACGGCATACTCTCAAAAACCAACTCAGCTTTAACAGCTTTAACAGTCCAAGTCTGCCCTCCTCAGCCCCCGCGCTCGGGGCGGGAGAATGCTAACAGCATTGGTTCCCTCTCATGGAGGGAACAGGGCTCAGATGAGACCATATTCATTCAAAGCTATGCAGAGTGATGCACAGAGTTCTGAAGGACTGTGGTTCTATAAGTACATGGATTCTATATGACATTCCAAGAAAGAGAACTGGTCCCAGAAACCTCACACAAAGCTCCCCCATCTCATTATCTTTCTTCCCCAAAGATCCTTTTAGCTCATTTGTTTGTTGTTGTTGTTGTTGTTGTTGTTGTTGTTGTTGTTGTTGTTCTTCTTCTTCTTCTTCTTCTTCTTCTTCTTCTTCTTCTTCTTCTTCTTCTTCTTCTTCTTCTTCTTCTTCTTCTTCTTCCTCTTCTTCTTCTTCTTCTTCTTCTTCTTCTTCTTCTTCTTCTTCTTCTTCTTCTTCTTCTTCTTCCCCCTCCCTCTCCCTCCCCCTCCCCCTCTCTCCCTCTCCTCCTATCTTCCCCTCCCCTCTCTCCCTCTCCCCCCTCCCTCTCTCTCCTTCTATTGAAAGTGCTCATGAGAGGGCAGCACTCCCTACCTCCAGGCTGCATGGTCCCTCCCAGACAGGTTTCTGAAGAGAGATTTAATTCAATTCCACAAGGATTTGCTTGTGCCACAGTGCTTCACACTGCACGTTGACAAAACTAGTATTGACGAGTTCACTTTGATTTTCATGGTAACCCTGAGAGGCAGGTAGCAGATCAATTAGAATTCCTAAATTTGAGAAAAAGAAAATGAGAGTTAGGGGTTAAATGGGGTCGCCAGGCTTACTGGAGCAGGGGGAGAAACTCAGCAGGAAGTTCTGGATGCTGTTAGAGGCTGCCCCACTGCTCCTGAGTCCTGGAGTCCCGATCTCAGCTCCCTGCACAGCATCAGCATGTAGATCTCCTTGCCCCCATACCCATTACCCATTGTCCTAGACCTGGGGACATTACCCTAGACTCAGAGATTTCCCCAGCTGATCTTCAGTTGGTCATCTCTGCATTCTCTCTCTCTCTCTCTTAGTTCCAGCTCTCAACCCTGAGCCTGGCACATGATCCATATTTAGTAGATAATGAATTCATAAAGCAGGCATTAAGAGTAGGAAATGGTAGAAACACTCTGGCCAACAGTAGCAGAATCGTTAAGGAAACTATGAGGTATCTTGTATGTGGACTATCATGTGGCTGTTAAAAACCACGCTAATGAAAAATTAATATCAGTGTGAAAAAGTCATAGGTTATTGCCCTGTGAAAATGCAAATCACAACCTGCATATGGCAGTAATCTTAGCACTTGGGAATCTGAAACAAGTGCCATGAGTTTGAGGCTAGCCTGGTGACATAGCTTCAGGCTAGCCTGGACTATGCAAAGAAATTCTGTTTTAAAAACAAACAAAACACCACCACTGCCACTACCAAAACGCACTATAAAATCGTGCATAGATTATGACCACAGCCATATAAAATACAATAACACGGACACAATTATGCATTTTGTTCTCTGAAGAACACAAGACGGATATCAAGGATATTAAGGGAAGTCTTAGTTTCTCTCCCAAGTCACATGTCTGGGTTCCTGGTGGACTTTTCTGGTTGTGAAAATGGATAGGGTCTCAGAACCGCTATCAAACAGACAGAGAACTCGTGGGCTGAGCTCCCACCCAGCTTTAGAAAACACAGCGGTAGTCATTAGGAACTCTGCCTTGGATTCACAGAGGAGAATGAGACACTTCTTCCTCACCTCGTTTTCCTTGATGGGGCTCTGAGGCTGGTAGATAAAGAGAATGTTATAGGCTTAATGGGTATTGATTCAGCAGTAGATTTGACAGACTCTCCATCCCTATGAACAAGGTGGAGAAATGTGGGGCCAGAGAACAGCACCATTCGGTGCTCAGAAAGAGGCTGTAAACACACATGCAAATGATCATGGTCAGTGGTTTCCAGACTATTCTGGAGTAGGCTCTGTGAGCCGATACCTGCCGCTCATCTAGCCCATTGCTCCTTCTTTCTGATGCCAATGGGGCTCTACAATCCTCAGGCCTCCCAGCAGACCAGCATTGAGCATTCAGTTTCTGTGGTGAAACTCACTAGCCATCAGTCAGTCCAAGCCTTGACCTTTAGGGAAATCTCCTGTATTTCGGGACTGCCTTATCTGATCGGACTCCATGTGACTCGGGATCCAAACTCAGTAATGAAGTGGTATGTCCATTTCCAAGATGACTTAAAGTCTGGGAGGAAGGGTGAGTGTATCAACATTGATCAACATGTAATCAAAGTGTATTATGGGATGGAAGCTAAAGAGTCAAGATGAGAGTAATTTAAAGTCCCACACTTTAGTCTGTGAATGAATCTGCACAAGATCAGATAGATTGCTTGTAGCAATGGTTTGCCAGCAGTTCATCAAGACAGTGGGGCACAAACTAGACCAGGAGGCCATCTGAGGCCGATAAAGCTTTGCACAGTACAACAGGCCAGGATGGCTTAGACTCATCTAGAGTTAAGGCTAAACTATGAACTTTAAAAACCTTTATAAACACTAAAAACCAAAACCAAAACAAAACTGTAAACATACATTCATATTCCCAGCTTACTTACATAACATGAAATCCATCAATAGAATATAAAGCCAGAGGTAAGGTAAATAAATTCAGGAGACTCTGCCTGCCTCTCCCCCATGAACATGTTTTTGCTTATGTTAGAGGTTTAAAGGATCAAAATTTTAAGGGCTTCCTCTTCCTTCTCCTCCTCGTCGTCTTCCTCCTCCTCCTTCCCCACCCCTTGGCTGTAGCCTGGCGCATTTCATTCAGGCATTCACTGGACGTCAGTGTCAACACCATTCGGAGCATATTGAGCCTGGGAGACTCAGCTGGAGAGGGGGCCTGCTATATCATCATCTACATCTGTTTGTGTCCATCTGAGTAAGATCCCAACTTGCTTCCCCCAAGGCTCTCCTATGCATACAGAGTAGGGTGCAATTTCCTTAGTCTGGAAGCATTTTAATCTTGCCAGGACCTGAAAGTGGTTGCTTTTTAAAAAAATCAAAATTAGAGAAACATTTTAAAACACAGAAACACCTCAAGGCTTCTGATGAAATATGGCTGTTCCCAGTTCCATGCCCCTCAGCAGCCTCTACCCTGTTCCCCAGCAGATACCATTTTGACAATATTTATGTCTTTATTCTGGAATTACTTTCATATCTCTAAACAATGTGTTTTAACTAATGCATCTTAATGTACGTGCTTTACGCATTATCTATTGATTATCACCAAGTGCCAGATTTTCCTCTATTATCCGCAACTCCCCCATCTTCATCCTTTTAATGTTTGCTCTCTCTCTCTTTTTTTTTTAAATCGGTAAATGGTGTCAACTGCTTTGCCCAGGAAACTATGGATGACTGTCCCATCAGGTTAGTCTCGCACCCTTTCTGTCCAGTCCTCACTACCCCCAGCTCTTCCTCTGGGCCTCTCTCACCTGACTTTCCAGACCTCCTTGCCTCCTTCCGTTCCTTCTCACTCAAGATTCACTCACAGCTCTAGTGGGGTTTTTTTTGGGGGGGGGAGGGGGTTGGGGTCTGGACGTAGCCCAGTCTAGTTTCTAACTCCCTATGTAGCCAAGGATGGCCCTGAGCTCCTCCTGCCTCCACCTCCCAAGTGCTGGGATTACAGGCTTGTGCTACCACATCTGTTTATTGAAGTGTTGGAGATCAAACCCAGGTCTTTGAATAAGCTCAGTTAACACTCTCCCAACTGAACCAATCCCCAGCTTCCCCCATGTTAGACATTCTCTCTCTCCCTCCCTTCTTCCCTCTCTCTTTCTTCCTTCCTCCCTCCCTCTCTTCCTCCCTTTTTCCTTCCTCCCTCCCCCTTCTTTCCTTCCTCCCCTCCCTCCCTCCCTCCCTCCCTCCCTCCTTCCCTCCCTCCCTCCCTCCCTCCCTTCCTCCCTCCCTCCCTCCCTCCTTTACTTCCTTCCTCCCTCCCTTCCTTCCTCCCTTCCTTCCTTCCTTCCTTCCTTCCTTCCTTCCTTCCTTCCTTCCTTCCTTCCTTCCTTCCTTCCTTCCTCCCTTCATCACATCACATGCTTTAGTTGGACTTCAGCACAGACCCTGAGGCATTCTTGAAACCTTCCTTTTAATTTCCCCAGAGTCCCTTCGTCTTTGCTTGTTGGGCTGGAGACAATGTTCTCTTCAGTCCATCTATTCTTCTCTCTTGATTTCCCGCAGTTTGCAGGGTGCTCTTTGAGTAAATGCTAAGGAGGAGTACAGGAGCAAAGATGATCTGAGTCCTTAGAAGCCCCAAAGTGTATCTGCTCTGCTCTTATAACCCTTGGGTGTGGGAGTCTGACAGTTTCTGGTTGGAGACTGTTCTCATCCAGATCGCTGAGGCCAGCTCCACTGCTGCCCAGTGTCATGGATGAGAAGTGTCTGATGCTAGGCTTCGTAGATGAGCTGTCCCTTCTCTTCCCACCAGCACACCCTTCTCCACACCCCACCTTTCTTTAGCTCTGCTGTTCTGAATCTTTACGCATCTTACTGAGCACAGAACTGGTCCATCTGAGTAGTCTCTTCAGCTCTGTAAAGTCCTTCTGCAGGATTTTTTGAAACTGCTTTCTCTCGTGTTTACTCTCTGAGTTCTCTTAATGAGGTCACAGGTTTCCAGAGTTGATCCTTTGTCATTTTTGCTTTCATATTTTTCTTCTTCTTTTTCCTTCTCTTTTAAAAAGATTCCAGTGACCCATATCATCTCAGCTTTCTATTGAATGTTTTAAATCACAAAATGTCGATCATATATACCACATATTTTAAAACATATTTTGTATTTTGTTTCTTTTTAATTGCATCCTGTTCTTGTTTTACACACACACACACACACACACACATACACACACACACATATCAGCATCTTCATTTTCTTGATGATCTGATTAGAATCATTTTTAGCATTTATTGTAAAAAAATTGTTTTAACTCATTCTGTTTCTTTCATTCCTTGATTACAAATCACTGTTGCAACTTTGCTATTTTCCATTTCCAAATGGTTTTGTACTTTTGTTACATCACATGATACATAAGGCTCTTTAGTGTGCATCGCATTATCATTTAAGGGTCTGAAGTTAGACCTACTAATCTTCAGATTGTTTCCTTCAAAAATTGCTTGGGCCTGTAAGTGTCCCAGATGTAACGTGGCTGCTGTCTAGTATTCAGTCAACTGTCCTCCTGGCCATGGAGGCTTGGATTATTTCCCACAGCAGTTCGCCATCACATTCAGCGTGTTGGTTTGAATACACCATTTTTCCCTAAGCGCATATGAAAATCTGGATATCTCTGCTGTGTCCATCCACAGCACGGCTTCTTCGTCTTCATTAGACAGTGAGTGGCAAGTTACTTTCAAACCTGCTTGTACCAGTTCCTCCTCCTCCTCCCCTCCATTAGAGCTGTCACTGCCCACCCTACTCCACCCCACCCCACCCACCTCCTCCTACCCCAACCCCCTCCCACCTCCCGTCCCCCACCTCATTTTTCTCCTCCTACCCCACACCCTCTCACCTCCCCGCCCCACTTTTCTCCTCCCACCCCCACACCCTCTCACCTCCCCGCCCCACTTTTCTCCTCCCACCCCCACACCCTCCCACCTCCCCGCCCCGTTTTTCTTCTTTCTTGTTGGTGTCAGGATCAACCCCAAGGCCTTGTGTATGCTAGCCCTCCCCCACTCCACCTGCTGGAGGGCTTTCTTGTTCAGTGTATTTATTTATGTACTGGTAAATTTGCTCATTTGCACATTCGCTAATTGGATCGGTGGAAAACAGGATGTCGCTTTTAGTCGGCATTTGTTAATAACAGCGGAGCGGAGCATGTCTTCGTCGGCCTTCCAAGTTTCGTCTTCTGTGGACGGGATGCACACACTTTCCAACCCGTTTCCTATTGAGTTGTTGACTTCATTGATTTATGGAAACCTGTGTGTCTGGTATAACCTGGGTGCGTGTGAGAAATGCTGGATATCAAGTCTGCCCCACAGCAACGGAAGCACAATATTTATCTGAGCAAAAGTCAAGAGATTACACTGTACATTTTAGTCTGAGAAACACAATTTAGGGCATTTTGTATAAGACTGGGGTTCTGTCTCTTGAATATTTGGTACAAATTTCTCTACAGCCACCAGAATCTTGTGTTTGCTAGCTGTAGCCACTGTTGCTGGACACAGGCAAAACTTCAGTTGCTTATTCAATTTCTTTAATGATGGAATTGAAATAAATCAATTCTAGTTTTTAAGTATCTTCTGAGTGAGGGTTATTGGTTCATTTGTCTAGAAAATTGTATTTCCTATTTATAATTTCTTAGGAGGTCTTATGAAGATATTCATTTTAGCCGTAAGATTTAAACTGTCTCTTTTATATCCAAAGCTGTGTTTCTGAGTTTTTTTTCTCCCTCCCTCCCCCTTCCATTTCCCTTCCCTTCCCCCCTCCCTTCTACGCTCCTTCCCAAGGTTTTGGTTTTGTAGCATTTTCATTAATAATTCAATGAATAAAAACAGTAATTAATTTCTGCCTTTATCTTCTTACTTCAGCGTTCTGATCCCTTTGCCAGCTCTGTAAGTGGAAACCTCTAACTTTTTCATCTTTTTTGTAATGATTTTGACATTTAAGGCTGTACATTTCAGACTAATAGCTATTGTAGTTGCAGCTTGTGAGTTTTGATGTGTTATGTTTTGATAATCCTTTATAGCCCAATGTCTTCTGACGGCCATGTTTACTTCTTTCTGACCTGTGAGTTATGTGAAAGTGTTTTTAAAATGTATGACCACGTAGGATAGTCTAGAATTAGCTCTGAAGTATATTTCTAACTTAATTATACCGTGGATGGAGTGGCATGACCCAGACGATATGAGTTCCGTGGTGTTTGTTGAGACTCGTTCCAGGACTCTGCCTGTGCTTTACCGAAGACTTGTGTATCCTTGAAAAGAATGCGTGTGCACCTCCGGGTAGGTACAGTCAAGTCTGTGGGCTGTGTTTTTCTAACCTTTTAGCCTCACTCTTCTTAACTGGATTAACCTATCAGTTGCTGAGCACTATGTTGCAATTGTCATTATGATTTTAGATAGGCAAAATTTCCCTTGTAATTGAGTGGTTTTGAATACACACACACACACACACACACACACACACACACACACACACACACGTTTTTTGTTTTGTTTTGTTTTTTAAGATTGGGTCTCTTCCAGTATCCCAGGCTGGCTTCAGACTTGCAATCCCTCTCCTTCGGTTTCCCAGGTGATAGGATCCCCTGCCTATGTTTGTATTTTAAGGCAAAGCTTTGCCAAGGCAGGTAGACCCTGTGTTTCAGGCCAGCCTGGGATATTTAGTGGATACTGTCTCAAACCTCAACCAACCAAGCAAAAAGCCTACATTATTAGCTTTATTCACAGCAATGTTTCCTTTTAATTATGCGATGGCTATCTCTTTTTAATAATAATAATGTACAACAAAATAATTGTCCTTGAGTATTTTTTTTAGAATAGAATACAACTGGACTAGCCCTTTCTAAATTGTTACTTTCAACTTTTCCGTGCCCTTACTTTTAAGTGGCATGTACATTTTCAAAAACTGATTTGACAGTCATTTAACAAGTGATATTTATGAATTTACAAAGTCTTATGTATCTTAGGTTGGCCTCAGATCTCCTGTATAGCCAAGGGTGACCTTATAATCCTCTTGGGTCAACCTCACAAATGCTGGGCTTACAGGCATTTGCGCCATGCCCCGTTCTTGTGGTTCTAGGTGTCAAGCTGATTTGTTTACTCTTGGAAAGTATTTTATTAGCTGAGCCACATCTCCAACTCCTCTTCATTGATGTGTTTATTGAGACAGGGTCTCATGTATTCCAGGCTAGCCCCGAACTTCTGATTAACTAGGATAACCTCTAATCATTTGGATCTCCCTGTCTCTGTCTGCCGACTGCCAGGATGACATATGGGCTTACAACACAATGCTCAGTCTATAGCAGGTGACTTTAAGCCACTTCCATTTTTGAGACCACCAGGAAATAATCAGTGTCTTACCAGGCTTAATACCATTGGTTTATTTTGTGTGTTTTATTCTCTCTGTATATCCCTTACTGTGCCTACTTACCAAGCTCTCCTGATATTCTTGGTCTGAGACAACATTTTGACAAGCTCACAAGTGTTCAGAGCCTCATATGGAGTCTCAAAGACTGATATCCATCCCAGGATTCACTTATGTGTGTTAAATAAGAATTATAGGAAGCCATAATTTTGAGCTAGACTCCTGTGCCCCAATAGAACAGACTAAAAAACCTCAAAGAAACGGTAATTGTCTGACATGATAGATACACCAATTACCCTAATCTGATCATTATCCACTGTGTACAAGCCCTGAGACGTGATGTCCCAGGAATACATGCAATTACTGCATGCCGGTCCAAAATAAGACCGCATCTAAAACAATCAAAATAAGGATCCCCAGATGGAAGTTTCAAGTTACCAAACCGAAGTGAAGTCACTTCCTGACCGTCTGAAGGCTTGGGAGAATGAAGGCCACCCAGATGTCCTACACAGCTAGCATAAGGACATCCCTGGCACCCAAGGACATCCCTGGCACCCAAGGACATCCCTGGAACCCAAGGACATCCCTTCCACTTAAAACCTTCAGTCCTTTTAACTCATGCAGGAAGTAACCTGGCGTGGCCTGATGTTTCTGTTACTTCCCAGTATCCTGTCTCTCTGTCCCTGTCTTACAAGGAAAGGTGACCCTTTGTTCTTTGTTTCTGCTTTCTCCAGCCCTTCTCCATCTGTAAAACCACCCCCTTTGCCCAGCCCACTGGAACAGGCATTCTAGCTTGTGGAATGAAGTGTTGCCCAAGCCTAGAATCATAACTAAAACCATAAAAGCTCTCGGTTGTTGTGGTTTTGTCCTTTGGCATATGTCTGTAGTAGAAGCTGGTTGGCTGCTGAGACTTCAGTTGAATTTACCAGTCCAGATGACCTGCCAGTAGTGAGATCCTGTCTCGTGTGTGTGTGTGTGTGTGTGTGTGTGTGTGTGTGTGTGTGTGAGAGAGAGAGAGAGAGAGAGAGAGAGAGAGAGAGAGAGAGAGAGAGAGAGAGGAGCGGAGGAAGAAGAGAGGGATATGCTTTCCAGGTTCAGGAGCAGTGGGCTCCATCTTCAGATAGGCAGTGTCAAGTTCTAAAAGAGCCCATGAGATTAGACAAATTGTTGGGTCATTTTTCAGAAAGTTCAATCCACCAATTTACTTTTTATTTTCTTCTAGCATTCTATTGAAATGACTGAGGATTATAAAAAAAATTATCACCTCACATTCTGCCTACTATTCTGGGCATTATCTTTTTTTTTTTTTTAAACCAATACCTTTAAAATGTTTGTATTTATGCTTCACACAAAATACAAAGTGAGTCATCCCTTGTCTTTGTCCCCATCTAATGAAAGATGTCAGGACTCAATGAATGCCCACCCCTTTCTCAATTTATATGGTAGGTTGTTGGAAGTTTAATTCCACTTCCATGTATAACCACAATAATTATCACATATTTGTTTTTCTTAATAGCATAGCCTGCTCCAGTTTACTGACGTGAGCCCCCTGGCACAGGCTTTTATCAGGCTTTCAGGCAGTTACTCCATAATAGCACTTTCCCCAAAGCTCCGGAGATGGTTCCCTTTTTTTCTTTCTTTTTATATATCTAGAAATGTCTTTATTTTACCTTCTCTATGTAAAAAGATGCTCTAGCTGTTCATACAGTGAGGAAGGCTGGTGTTCTTCCCCCTGAGAATGTTAGACGGAGCCTTCTGGAGTCTCGCTCTCTGGAAGGTAGAGGTCTTTGTAGGCACTGCGCACCCTTTGTTTCTGCTTGTTTCAGAGACCTTCTTTGCCTTTGTTGCTCTCCAACTTTCCAGCTATGTGGCCAGGCAAGCACTTAGTGTTACGTAGCCCACTTGAGATTCGTCAAATTCTCAAGCACCATGGTTTACAGTTCTGGAAAGTTCCTGATTATTACCCGGGAACACTGCCTCTTCCTTCAGCCTGTTACTTTAACTATTGCGCATGGACTGAACATTTGTCTCTTAGCGGCCAAGAGTTTTTAAATGTCTCTTTATATTCTGGGTAATTTTATATGATTTATTTTAGAGTTCACTAATTTGTTTTTTTGTTTGTTTTATTGGTTGGTTGGGATTTTTGTTTTTGTTTTTGTTTTGTTGTTGTTGTTGTTGTTTGTTTGATGGGATCTCATTATATAGTCTTGGAACTTTCTATGTAAATCAGGCTGGCTTTGAACTTGTAGAATCCTCCTGCCTCTGTTTCCCAAGGAATAGGCTCACAGGAATGTACGGCCACACCTGCCTGTCATACCTGGCTTACTTCGTGAATCCTTCAACAATGCTTAAAGGTACTTTTTTTTTTTTTCTGTTTTCCTGAGACACTCTCTCATCCAGACTCACACTCAATGTAGCAGAGGCTAGCCTTGAACTTCTAAGGTGCCTGACACTGCATCCTAAGTACAATGGGTCATAGGCGCAGCATAGGTTTGTACCATCGCATCCAGCTTAATACGTTTTTTTCTAAGTTTTCAAGTGAATTTTAAACTTTATGTCTTTTATTTCTGGACATATGGAGGTCCAAACTTCTTGTCCTATCTTCTCGGTAACGTTCATGTTTTTAACTCTTTTACACCTTCCTTTATCCAAAAATAGAATATTTCTATTACCCAGAGTTCTCTTCTTTCTCTTTTTAGTCATAATCCATTCTCTTCCAAAGAAAACAATCTCCCAACTTCTTTCGTAACCATCCCTTCCCGTCTTCTTTAATTCTTGACTCAGCCCTTGTATGAGTTTTTATTTCACATTGTTTGTATTCCTGATGCTGGGTAGCAAACATGGATTCTTACCCATGTTAGGCAAGTGCTCATAGAATAGTTGAATTCCCAGCCCACACATCTATATTTTCCAGGTAGTTTAATTTGTCCTTGACAGGGTCTCTTGAATCCTGGGGAAGTTTATATAAGGATACGATGGTCTAAGGACATTTATGTTTGCTTTTGTTAGAAGTCTCCATACATCACTCACCTGGGGCCCAATTTTTAAATATAATAGAATCAACTCATCACGTCTGTGTTAAGACACTAGAATAAAGTCAAAGGACACATCTGCAAGCAGGGTTGTTTCAGCAGTCCTGAATTACCCCGTGAGAACTTGAAGAAGTCAAGGCAGACCAACTGTCTATCATCCTCACCCAGCCGTGGACATTTTTCTATCGAGTTCTTTCATGGGTCTACAATCATTTGTAGGTGAAGGATCTATCAAAAATCTCAGTTCCATCATCCCTCTTCAGAAAGCCAAATCCCTACCTCCCAACCCCCACCCCAGTAAGCCTTATCCCATATATCCTGTCCCATGGCCGGCAAGAGGATGCAGGGGCTACAGTGTTAACACACATGCTTCCTGTTCCAGATTCTTTTGTGTCTGGCTCGAGGGTAAGTTGTACTTTTGTAAAGGTCAGTTACGCGATTCAAGGATAGTCGCCTTTTTAGGTCGTTGTCATGGACATTCTGCTGTGACATTGTGGATATCTGGGCCATTACATCACAGGAACCAACAGTCTTGCCCTTCATCCTCAGTTTTGTATCCCACCGAGACCCAGCACTGTGCCTTTCTCGACCGTGTATGAAGCCTGCTGATCTGCCTTCAGGGTTATCCTGGCCGTTCAGAGACTAATCACCCTCCAGGACTATCACTGGTGGAGCTCTGCGGCTGGACCTGCTGGCTCCCTGTCAGCTCTCTTTCTCACGTGCCTGCCATCTCATCAGTTCCCAATCCCTCCAGCTGCCTCCTGTCTTCTTGAAGTGGTTCTTGTCTTTGATTGCTGCAGTCTCCTTTTCTGTTCTTTTCCGGTTCTTGGGGCTTTAAGGTTTCCTTTTGTGTTTTGCTTTCATTTCAATAGGAATCCAGGAGGGAGAGAAGATAAAGTCCCACCCTCCGTGTGCGCGTGTTATGTTGTTGTCTTTATGTTTCTTGCATTGTGCCTGAGTTGGCCTTCTTGAATGTCTTCTTACCACATAAAAATCATTATTTTCATCCTTTGCTCTCATCTCCCCACCCCCCACTTCATGTTGGCTCTTGGAACACTCTGATCTATTTACATATTAATTGTTTATGCCTAAAACAGTAACACCTTGAAATGTTGAAAATAAAATATTTTCTTTAGTTCCCATTCTGCACAAAAGCTACCCCTCAGCGGGTTGAACTCCATAGGGTTCGTTCACTGTGCTGTTTGACCTTTCCTAATTTCAGCAGTGGCTTAGAGAGCACTCAAGCCGCCTGCACTGGTCAGCTTTCTGTCACTGACACAAAACGCCGGAGATAAACAGCTTCAAAGAGCAAAGATATATGCTGGCTCTCAGTCTAAGAGATTTCAAGGGAGCCATGCTTAAATGGCTCCATGACTTTGGGACCAGCAGAGAGTCAGAACATCGTGGTCGGGGTGACGGATGAAAGTACTTGTTCATGGTGGATGGGAAGGAGGTGGGAGACTGGTATCCTAACAACCTCCACTTCAAGGGTGTTATGACGTAACCTTTTCCCACTAGGATCTACTTCTTAAAGATAATATACCTCCCAGGAGTAACATGGGCTGGAGACCAAACTTTCCACCCATGGCCCTTGGGGCACATTTCTGATCCAAACCATAACCTTCCCCAGTGCCTCTCTGGCAGCAGCTTCAAGCTGGTTCAGTGGATGCAGGAGGCCCTAATGGAAAGCAGAGAGCCGGAAATGGGAGGGTTTTTTTATTTGAACAGGTCATCTGTTAGTACATGGATAATTGAGAATTGACTACAAATGAAATTGACAAAAAACAACCTCCTTAATTATGGACCAATAGACCCTATTGTTCACTGTGGGCCGGAAAGCAGTTTCCACAGTGGCTCTTAAAGGCATGCTCACTGGCCCTTCTCCTCTCCAGCCTGTACTTGCGACCTGCTCTTCCCGCAAGTTCCCTTTAAGACCCATTCCTCTCCGGATGCCTAAAGTGTTGAAGGAAAGCAGCAGCCTCTTTATTGCTGCCTGAGTTGCTGAGCCCCCAGCCAGTGTATAAAGAGGAGGCAGTATATATCTCCAGTGCCTCTGATGATAGCTGGCATGATGCTTGATAGCAGAATCTCTCAGACAACAGGCTTGGGCTGGGGAATTTTAATATTGTCTCTCCCTATAAGTAATTTCCAATGTTTATGCTCTGCAGAGCCCCTTTCGAGTGTCAGAGCAGAACAAACGCCAGTTTTAATGGACTTGCTAAATCATAAAAACTGCTTGCAAAATTGCATCTGATTAAAACAGGAAAATGGCCCATTATTCAGAAAAATCTCCCTGCAGAGGCTCACGGGGTGGCGGAAGGTGGAGAGATGTAGGGAGTGCCCGGATCCTGTGGCATTTCTCTCTCCATGGGAAAGAGGCAGCAGTTCCTTCCCCCTCCCCCCCTCCCCAGTCTCCTCCTGTCTTCTCCCCAGGTCCTCGGTCCTTCTGCCATCTGTGATGAGAGGAAAATTGACATTAATCATTTTGTAATTGATTTATATGACAACACATGATTAGCCAAGGCACAGCATGTGTGACAAGGTACAGCCGTCTTAGAAGACGGTGACATGGGGCTAGGCAATGCTCTGAAGTCTCTGGGTTGCCCCTTGCCCAGGGACCTCCATGGAGCAAGCACCAGTACAGCGGCAGTGGGAAAAGCCTTCTCTACCCAGCTAGACCAACCTCTCTTGGCGGCTAGCAACAAAATATAAAAAAGGAAATTGAATTACCCCACTGATAAAAGCCACTCACTGGAGTGCCACTTGCAACAAATTAGCAGTCGGGTCTGATTTGGCCATTTAACCTAATAGCTAGACCAACTGACAAATGACATCAAAACCAAGCGTGCTTCGCGTATAGAGAAAAGCAAAGATATATTTGACTCAGGGATCTCCGTCTGTGATGAGCAATGGGACATAGCTGGAGAAGAGACAGGGGATTCAGCCTCAGATGTACATAAGGGTTAGGAGAGCAAGGGCATCGTGAATGGCAGCCGAGTCTGTAGATCAACCCTGGTTGGCATTGTTCGGTCAACGGAACCAAAGAGGCAGGAGGGGTGAGTCTTTCCAGGGTCTGGAAGGAAGTCTGTGCTGGTGAGATGCTTCAGTTATCCAAAGCCACAGAAGAAGCAACTGTGGTTCTTCCATGAGTCTTTGCGGGTGGCTGGGTTAGGCTCTTCCACATGGTATCAGGTTAGATCATTCCTGAGACCTTGTTTGTCTGAGGGTTGGAACATCCATGTGGCTTTGCTGGCACATCTTGCATCTGGAACAGCTGGATGGCTAGTGGGCTGGCCAGACGCCTTCCCTCTTGTGGGATCCACAGATCTATGAACTCCACTGCTTTCTGAGACCCTCATCTCACCATGCTCATCACAATGCCCATCAGCCAGCTTTCCATTACCAACCGTGCAATCCTACAGACTGGGTAGGCTCTGAGGAAAAATGAAAGGCTTGTGGTACTAGAGGTCCAAGGCTAATGAAGGCCTGAATCTTGATGGCCTTTTTGGTGGCAGCATCCAGAGGTGACACCGATTATTGTATGGTAAGAGCAGACAGTAGACATGCATACATGTCTTAGTGATGGTTTCTATCGCTTTAGTGAAACACCATGACCAAAGAGCAAGGTGGGGAGGAAAGGGTTTATTTGGCTTACACTTCCACATCACTGTTCATCATCAAAGGAAGTTAAGACAGGAACTCAAGGCAGAAACCTGGAGGCAGAAGCTGATGCATAGGCCATGGAAGGGTGCTGGTTTGCTTCCCCTGGTTTGTTCAACCTGCTTGCTTATAGAACCCATGATCACCAGCCCAGGGATGGTATCACCCACAATGGGCTGGGCCCTCTAGCACTGGCCACTAATTGAAAAAGTGCCTTTGCAGTTGAATTTCATGGAGGCATTTTCCTCAATGGAGGTTCCTCCCTGTATGTTGACCCTAGCTTGTGTCATGCTGACATAAGACTAGTCAGCACAATTGACCCCTTGTCAACCTTACACACAAACACATCACTGTTAAGCCACAACCTTTCCTTCCTCATTTATCCCCAACCGCTCACATTAAAAATACAAATAACTTTTAAAATCCCACAGTCTTTACAAATTCAAACACATTAAAAGTTTAGTCTCTTAAAATAGCCAATCTCTTTTAAAATCCAAAGTCTTTTAAAATTCAAAGTATCTCAACTGTAGGGTTATATAAAATTTAAAAAATTAAATACTTTCTTACTTCAAGAGGGAAGAACCAGGGCAGGCACAGTCACAATCAAATCAAATCAAAAACCAAATTCCAACAGTGTTAAGAACTCAATGTCCAATGTCTAATACTCATGATCTTTTGGGCATCTCCGAGAAAGGGGAGTGGGTCACTTCTCTGGCTCTGACCTCTACAATGCACACAGCTTGTCTTCTAGACTCTGATTGTCTACCTGGTTGCTACTGCTGTTTTTGGTGGTGATCCCATGGTACTGGCACCTCCAAACTACTAAAGTCTTCTGCTAGAACTGGATTGTGCTTTCATCAATAGCCTCTTAGAGGCTGTCTTCATGTTACTAAGCCTCAGCTTCTCTGTATGACCCCTTCAGTCCTGGGCTGTCAACTGCCACTGAGGATGTATCTTCACTGATGGCCTTTCCTGGTCTTTCACAGTGCTGAGCCTCTCCTTCATATCCTTTATAACCAGTACCTCTTGGGTGACTCTTACATATTACCAAGTTCTGCTGCCAGCACAAGGTACAATGTTGGCCACCTCTGGAACACAGATTCTGTGTGCTGACTCTTAGGAAACATTTCCCAGAAGTGTTAACCTCAGTGATGCTAGTCTCTTCATAATCACAGCTAATTTCTCAGCTCTAGCTGACCAGCATTGTATATCCCAGCAAAGCAAAGATTTCACTTTAGTAGTTCTAGTAGCGTGTTAACCATAACTTATTCTTCAGCTCCATCTAACCAGGATCACAGAATCTTAATTTAAAATAACAAATGGCCTCCAAAGAGTCTTTAATCTTCTCTCTGAAACTTCACAAGCCAGGCCTCCAGTATCTACATTGTTCTTGACATTCTTGTCTTCAAGCTCCTACAGAACAGCTAACCAAGCCTTGAACACTCAATGACACAAAATTCCAAAGTCCTTCCATAATCCTCACCAAACCAACATGGTCGGGTCCTTCACAGCAAGACCTCACAATCCTGGTACCAACTTGCCTTAGTTAGGGTTTCTATTGCTGCATTGAAACACCAGGACCAAAAAGCAAGTTGCATGCTGGCATCTTTTGGTCTGCCCTCCTCTTTTTACAAAGACACTTTACCAAGCTCCATCCAAAGATCAGATCTAATTCTATCACGTCTCCATAATCTGATTGAGTTTTCATCCATCTAACCCCCCACCCCCAAGAATTAGCTTTATAAGGAGACAAGTCATGTTCAAATGTAGTACCATGGTGTCTGGATTAAGTAGAAGCTGCCCGGCCTCTTAGGTTAATTTCTGGAACTTCAATGATACTGTACCTACATTCTGATGCACATGCTCTACTATGTTCATAGCAGCCTTATTTATAATAGCTAGAAGCTGGAAAGAACCCAGATGCCCCTCAACAGAGGAATGGATACAGAAAATGTGGTACATTTACACAATGGAGTACTACTCAGCTATTAAAAAGAATAAATTTATGAAATTCCAAGTTTTAATACCAATCCAGATTTGGAAGGAATGGAAATATATTCCACTTTTATATAGCAAGAGGCAGCTGTGTACAGATATGGGGGGGGGGAGTTGGTGTTGGTGCCCACCTTGGTAGGCAGTGAGACTACCTAAGAAAAGGTGAACTTGAAGCCAGATGATCTGCACTTGAGTGCAGTCTCCCCCCAATCCTTGATCAGAAACCTTGGGCAGGCAGCAAGAGCTCTGAACTGTAGGTACCTACCGCATTCCATTTTCCATGAGGGGCACTTAAGTGAGCTCTGACTTGGCTAAGCCCCTTGCAGATGAAGGATTGTTATGGGGCCTGCCCTCCCCAGTCCATGCCCTCCTTTTTGCTTTGAGAAACCAGAACTTTTCTCTGTTTCTGGATCACCACCTCTCCCTTCTCCCCTACGTCCACCTCTTCCTCCTCTTCCTTTTCCACCTTACCTTCCTCCTCTACCTTCTCCCCCTCTTCCATCTTCTCCTCTTCCACTTCCTCCTCCACCTCCATCTCACTCTCCTCCTCCAACTCACCCTCCTCCCCCATCTCACCCTCCTCTTCTTCTTCCTACTCCATCTCTTCTTCTACCTCCTCCTCTACATCTTCCTCCTCTACTTCCTCCTCCCCCACCTCTCCTACCACCACCACTTCCTCCTCTTCCTTTTCCATTTAAAGGGCTGCCTTTTGACTGCCATGATATCTAGACTTTTTTCATGGCCCCATTTCCCAGAATGTCACTGGGATAGGCCCTTGTCTCTCCCATGGGACTGCTGTGGGATTCTTCCTACCCCCAGGTACCAGGACAAAGAGGGAACTTGGGGGCTGTCTTGGCTATGTTCCTTGAAGCAGAGCTGCATCTCCTAGAGGAAGATTCCCCTGCCCTTATACCTAGATATGCCCATGCTTGGTGCCAGCCTAATTGAGCTCAAGAGTCTACCAGAGGAAGACCAGGCATCAACCGGGTCAGCAGCCTGTTGAGCTCCTTTCTGCTCCGTGTTTCTTTGCACCCAGGGCTGTGTATAGTGAAGCATCTTCCACTTGACTTGGGGGCTAAAGGGCCTGCCCAATTTACCCAGCAGCTTTTGCTTCCAGCCTCCTTAGACTCCCTTCCCGGCCCTCTCAACCCTCACCAAGCTGCTGCCTGTCACCCCTGTCCTCCTTGCAAAGAAATTATTTTTATAAACTCCTCCTTGACTGAAGAGCCACTTTAAAGCATTTAAAATACCAATGCTCTCTCCTAATGAGCGGGAGAAGAGGCGCCGAGGCACTATATTCTCCAGAGCTTTGCTGTGGCACTCTGATGCTGCACTCTCTGGAAATATTTCTCTTCTAGCAACAGACAACATATTGGCTGGGGAGCACCAGAGCCTATTTTTGAACCAGCCCCTCGAGTGCTATGTCTCCCCCTGGCAGAATTTCCAAAGTATGCTCTGTCAATACCCCAAACGTTAAAAGTGGAGTGGGCACGGGAACATGATGCTGGATGCTGATCTTAGTCATATTTCCCCAAATCCCACATGGGCCTCCTTCCAAGCCAGACCCCGAAGAAGAGACAAAAACCATACTCTGGCCTTAACTCACCCTAGACAGAGTCCCCGATACCCTGCTCCTCAAGAAGGATAACATAAATTCTGCAATTAGCCTGAACCCTGCAAGACATTTTCAATATTGGGGCTTGAATGCATTCCCCCAAAGTCTGTGTGTTGGAAACCAAATCCCCTATGTGCCATGGTTGAGAGACAGGACTTCCAAGGGCTGAGGAGACCAAGAGGGCGGCAGCTCATAGATTAATGAAGAGCCCTGTTATCACGGGAATGGACTAGTTATTGTGAGAATGGACTCTGGGCAAAAGGAGGAATTTCTGTAGCCCCCGAATCCTGAAAACCCTCATCCTCCTCATGCTCCATTGCCCATCTGCCTTTCCCCATGGAATGATGCAGGATAAAAAAGCCTTACCAGACGTTACCAGTCAGTACCTTAGTACTAAACTCTCCAGCCTCCTAAAACCGTGGGTCAAAAAACAAACAAACAAACAAACAACAACCAAAAAAAACCCCCTTGCTTATGAACTACCCAGGACTGTGGTTTGCATGTGAAGTGTCCCCCCCCCCCCCCCAGGCTCATGTGCCTGAACTCCTGGTCTCAGCTCATGGCACTGTTCTGGGAGATTACAGCATCTATAAGACCCAGGGACCCAGGGACTGGCTAGCAGAAGAAGGTCCCTGGGGATGAGTCTTGAAGGTGACATCTGCTTCTGCTTCTGACCTAAGCTTAGTGCCCCCTGAACTACCCAAATGTGAACAGGTTGGGCCACAGCTGCCACAGACAGAGGCAGAACTGGTTGAGCATGTGGCCTTTCCCATCGCGATGGACAGCTCCCTCTGAAACTAGGAGGTCAGACATACTCCCCTCTCCCTTATGCTGCTTCCAGGAGGGTTTTTTTTTTTTTTTTGTCACTGTGGCAAGAAAAGTAACTGATACACCCGAGCCTGCGGTGTCACAGCATCAGCTGAACAAGGGAACGCCCTGGTATTATAGCCCCGATACTTTGTACAGCAACTCGCCCGTGTTGACCTATGTTGCTCATGTATTCAGGACCACTGAACCCGCTTCCCCTTACACCACTATTGAAACAAGGCTGCACTAGGTGCCTGGCATCTCTAAGAGCTGTCTCTCCTGGAGTGAGGGACCGCTCCTGCAGACAGGAGGGTGTTGCCTGCTGAGATCCCAGCAGTTCCCTGCTACTCGGCAATCAACCATCCTCTACGCAGCACCCAGAGAGCCCTCCGTTTCTCTCTAGTCTGGTGGACAGGGGCCAAGGGATCTTCAGGGGCTCTGTCTGATTCTGAAACCAGCCTCTGACAGGCTCCTTCCTCTCCTTCTCTGTGTGTGGTTGAAGCCCCATCAAGTTCAAGGTCACATCCCTTCTTCTCAAGCCATAACATGCTTCCCAACTCTTGCTTAGATCAGAGCATAGCCCCTCCGCGCACCTCCCTGCTTCCAACTGTTCCCGCTTGGGTCTGTTGTTCACAATGAAACCTGGGCACTCTTTTCAAAACCACAAATATGAGCTTCCTCTCCCCCCCCTCCAGCCCCCAGCCACCCAGCGTACCTCCTGGTCTTTTTATTCTCTTTGCCACGTGGAATGGGGACAATGTGGTCATTGTCAGGCTTCAATGCTAGCATGCATGCGAAATTTCTATTGTGTTCCTGAAAAGAAGATGAGTACTATCATCACTTAACAATTCTCCACACTCAGAAGTCTAGGCATGCTTTTGTAACGCCTTGACCTTTGCCTTCCTAAGCTCGGATCATTCCCATCTGTGGTTCAAGTCTGATGTCACTTCCTCCAGGATGTCTTCCTGGACCCTACCTAGGTATTGCTGCTAGGTATTGCTTCCAACGATCCCTGCTCTGAGTCCTCTTCTAGAAAAGGCCTTTCACCTCGATTCCCGATAGCAGTCTCCTTGTCTGCCCCTAGCACCATCCTGTGAGGCCCAAGAGTGGTGTCTGCATCTCCCAGGTGGCTGGCACTTGGGGATGAAAGCATTCAGAGTGGGAACTGATGAAGGCCTGGCCACTCTAGGTCCCTGTCTCTGAAGCAAAGACTAGCTTTGTACAGCCTTGAGGATGTCTTCATGCAGGCAGGAAGGCAGGAAGAATAAGTGTCAAACACCAGGGACTGGCATAAGATGACAAGTGCTTACAGCGTGACGAGGACGGACAATGAACGAGCAGAGTGCTGGGATAAGAGAGCTATCACCGTGGGCACATTGAATATCGTTGAAATAAGTGGGCCATCGGCTGGGCCGGGGAAAATTGCTTTTGTCATATGGAAAGTTTCACTGCCGTGGTCCTTGCATTAGCTGGATCTGACTGGTAATATGGAGCACATACAGGACCTCTGTGATTCCAGGGCACTTACCATCACTTCCTGAGATGCAGTGCAGGAAAAAAACTGTACCCCGATTGCTAAGAGATTGGCAGCTCCAATTTCCTGTCACAGGTCTTTAGATGCTCCTGATGGCAACTTCCCACAACAGCCTGGGGTGACAAAAGCCTCTAGCCAGGAAGGAATGTAACCGTCTGGGACATGTGTGGGCCTACCTGGCTCAGAATGAGGACTTCGGTGTTCCTGAGGCCCAGAGATGCTGGCACAGCTGAGCATGGATATAGGCTTGAAGGACAGTCCTTGTGAGCTTCTTCTCCATGCTGGTGGAGGGACTGCAGCAAGCATAGTTCAGAGGAAGACTGTGTCTATCTGCTCTGTCCAGAGCTTGGGCACACAGTTTGTGGGACTTGCTCAGCATCTAGTCTCATTTTCTGTTCTTGTTGCCATGATAAAATACACAACAAAAGCAGCTTAAGGGAAAATGGTTTTATTTAGCTCATGACGTCAGCTATAACCCATCATCCCAGGAAAGTCAAGGTCTCAGGAATGTGAAACAGCTAGTCACATCCACAGGCGAGAGTAGAGAGCAATGACGTGAAAGCTTCATGCTAGTGCTCTTATCTACTCATATACAACCTAGGCTTCCCCTACCTAGGGAATGGTACCACCCACAGTGGACAGGTCTTTCCACTTCAATTAATGTAATCAAGAAAATCCCCTACAGACCAACTTGATTGAGACTCCCTTTCCCAGTGATTCTATAGTGTGTCAAATAGTTAACACTGGCTGTCACAGAGACTACTCTGAGTATGGACTCTGATCTATGCCCACTTAGAACATGACTCATAGCGAGAGAGAGGTATCTCCCATCAGAACAGAATACACATATACTCTTGAGACAAGTTTTCACAAAACAATTCCCTCACTCTATACAGTGAGCCTCGCCTTCCCCCTTCCCACTAGTAGGATACAACCTCTTTCACTCCATCTTCAGGGCCCTCCCTACACCACCTCCCTCCTCCTCCTCCTCTCACCCGACTCCTTTTTTTTCCTCAGACTTTCGCAACCTGACTCACCACTTCACAGTGCTTGCCGGCAAGGTGCCTTGTAAGCATTTCGGAGCCCGTGTTTGTCACTTCCAATATAGGTCAGGAGCCAGGTGAAGCGGCACGGCTCTCACACGGCCTCTGCCTCCTCCTGGAGTAAAGTCTGATAGTGGAGACAAGCCAGCCACTGCTCTGTACACTGTCCCCGGCCCCTTTTCACTCTTTGCTGCCCTTGGCCTCAGGCCAGTACTTCCTCTCCAACTTCGCCTCCAGGACCTTCCAAGGACCTTGGCTGCACACTTCACAGATATGCCTCTCACTGTGATTGATTAAGGCTGCAGATGACAAATATTTATTACAGAGAAAGAACTAGAACTATCTAGAGATAGAGGTCCTAAGCCTCAGTGAAGGAGAGAAGGGATGTGGTAAAGAGAGTGGGGCTCAGCTGGGCCAGCTACTTCGGGGGTTCTGTGTGCTTTCCAGTTGATCCCCGAGAACAGGTCTTTAACTACCACCTCCTCCCTAGGGCATGCCTGCTTGCAATCACAGGACCAGCTGTCATCTGGCCGGGCTCTGTGAAGTTATCACAGAATCTTTCCACCGCCATCATAGCCTGATACAGGAGGCACCATTACCCTCGTTTCCCAGAGAGGGAAACTGAGGCTGTTTGGAGCTTTTAAAACGACAGCAAAAGCAGTCTTAATGGTCTACATATGGAACCCCAGTCACCCAGAGGCAGGAACAGGCCAATTTGGACTATATAGTGAGACTCTACCTCAAAAAGACCAAGAAGAAACAGGAAATAGAGATAGATCCGTGCTTAGGGAGGTTCCTAGAATAAGTTGAGAAGCAATACCAGCCAAATGGTGGGCTCTGGCTTGATTGAGAGACTCTGCCTAAAAGAATAAGGTATATCAGTGAGGGAGGATGACTCTTGATATCAACCTTAGTCCTACACCTGCATGGACACACATGTGCATGTACACGCTCATTCATACCTGTGTACCCACATGTGTAAACATTCATAAACCACCAAAAAAAGGAAAAAATAAAAACAAAACAAAGAGCAGAATTCAGTGCCTTGTCCTCTGACTGCCACTGTTTAGAACCTGAGGAGATATAAATAATTTAAATGTTACCTCTCCTCACCATGCCCAGACTTTGTGCTTTAATTGACCTGGGCACAACTGAGCCCAGCTGCATCATGGGTAACCTTCATGCAGAACCCTGCTCACTTCTGTGTGATCTAGGTTCTATTTAAAGGGTCTGTATGTGTAAAATTACCTTCTGGGTCGAGCGCCAGCAGAGCAGAAGGAGGGGGGACCCTACAAGAGAGAAGACAGTGATGGGCCAGCCAACATAGGAATTGCTGCTAGGAACCTAGACAACCATACCCCTTGTCATCTTTGGAAGCTTCTCTCTGTTTGCATGACCCCCTTCGTGTTTCCAGTGAACCAGACGGTCACATCTGTGTTGGAAAACTATTGAGTCTGATAATAAGTATCCCTGTTGGCGTGCAATGACCTCGTTCCAGGAAACTCATACAGATGGTGTGGTGGCTAATTTTGCCAACTTGATGGTGGGCTCTAGAGCCCCCTGGGAGACAAACCTCCGTGTATATTTGTAATGGAGTTTCTAGATTGGGTTAACTGAGGCAGGCAAATCCACTCTAAATTAGGGCAACACCATCTCATGGACTGAGATAAAAGACTAAAGCAGGATGAGTAGCCTTGGTCATCGCTCTTTCCTGAGTGTGGATGCAGTCTGTTCTACACCGACCATGTTTATTCCTTCATGACCAGCTCACCTTGAACTGTGAGCCAGGACAAGCCCTTCCTTCCATTAAGTTCCTTTGATGGGTATTTTGTTGCATCAAGACGAAAAGTCACTAATACAGATAGCGAGGTTGGTAGAACTAGAGTGTCTGTCTGTCTTGGTCATCATCACCTGTGTGCATTGCTCAATAAACAGTAGTGGTTCAGCCCATGCCAATGGAACATGGCATGTAAAATCCAGTCCTCAGCCCTCTTTCCCAGATGACAGGATGGACCTGAGAGGGAAGAGTGATGCATGACTACATTTTAAAGATAATAGTGATGTTCCCCTAGGGAGACGTCATCTATGGACTAGTGGCTGTGATGACAGTGACTAGCCAGGGATTTCCACAGACCGGTGCCTTGTGAACTCCCTTACTTGTCCAGGGACACTGACAATGTCACTGGCTTCCACTGGCAGATGAGGAAACTGAAGCTTAGGGAAGTTAAAATGTTACCAGAGGTTCTGTAGAAAGTAAAATATCAGCCTGCATTGACACCCATCCCCTGCCCCCTGCTGTCAGTACAGAGAGCTGGAAGAGCCTGTGTTCCCACACATGGGCTATGGGTTCACCTCCTCAGGTTCGCCTTCCCCAGCCACGTTTTAACAGTTAATAAAGTTTGAAGTAAATTAGGGATCGGTGAGGGCCCCTCCTTTCTATCAACAGTGTGAACTCTGAGAAGCACCAGAGAGCGGCCTCCAGGAGAGCAGCCATCCAACGTGGATGGATGAGGGACAGAAGTTTATTATGAGGGCGAAACTACTCATGGCCCCCGGGGCTAGCTGCCTCTGACCCCAGCGTCCTTTTTCATCTCTAATTTCTGTGACTCAGGATTCAGAGCCAGTGCCATTCCTCATGCAGAGCCTGGAGTCATAGCTGAGATGAATTTTACGAAGAGTATAAAGACATCAGTTCTATCTGCCCCACCGTGATTAAGGGAGAAGGGAGAGAGGATGGCCAGTATCTGCACAGATGCTGTCCCGGGCCGGGCTGATATGATGCCAGACCAGACCATGCCCATGAGCTTGGTCTTTTCCAGCCAGAGGTCAGGATTGCTCTTTCTTGAGTCCTCAGAGCCCCAGCTGACCCACCTGGATGACCACAGCAGATGGAATCTGCCCTCAGAACCCACGTGCCACTGTACTCTTCAGATGCCTGCTTTCTCTTAATCTCTGTGTCACTTCTTGCAAAGGGTTTCTAGGCAAAGGTTTCCCCAGTTCAAGGGCATTCACAGCTGCGTTGGAAGACAGAGGGGCACAAGAAGGCTGGGTTTGGGTTGGATCCAGAGTTGAATAGGGAAAATCACAAGCATGCCTTTTTTTTTTTTTTTTTTTTAAACTGCTGAGGATCCCATGGGGCTGACTTGTGGAGCCTCCATTAGGGGCTAGCAACTGGGGCAGGAGCTGATGATCAATAAGATTTACGACAGAGGGGAAGTCTTGTATTTGAGGCTAGTGGTGACTTGGATAACTTTGAGAGATAGCTTAGTATTTCCAAGCCTCTGTTTAATGATCTGTTAAGTGGGTACAATAGTAAAATAACAACTGCCCAATCCAACAATGTGGAGACCACACATAGGTGTGTGGCAGGATCCTGCCGTGTGAAAAATAATAGACGAACAGTAGTCAAACTTTGTATATTCAAAATGCTCCCCTGCTCCCCTGGGGTAAAGGAGACACTCCCCCACACCCTCTCCTCCCACTTTTGCCTGACCTTACCTCTGTCAGTGTTTAGACAAAGATTTAAGAATATCAGAGATCAGCATTTGTATCCTCAGATACCCAACCTCTCCCCGTGTCCTTGAGTCCATGACTTTCCTTTTTATTGGGGAGACTCAAGTCCTCTGAGAAGTTCTGGAGAGAAAGGAGACGTCCTCATAACCAGAACAGGGATATAGCCAGCAGACTGCCATAAGGCCCTTCCCATGGCGGCTGGAGTCTGGCATTTGTTGTGAATTAACGTGCACTATAAGTTGTACCTGGGCCCTTGACATGAGAGACTCCCACATCTGCATGGGCCCTGGTGGGTCAGTGGCCAGGACCTGTGTGCGCATGGTCAGGGCAGCGATGACTCAATGGACTTGAAAAGCTAGCTTTGCACCGGGTTAGCAGGGAGGAAGGATCTGTCGTCTATGGGTCATCCCCTGCTTGCCTTTCTGGGTTTCACACGAGGTCCACCTCCTCCCGAGGCTGAGGAACACCAGGAGCAAAGCAAGCACAATAGGAAATGTTGTGAGTTTTGAGTGACGCCAGAGGCTTTCTTCGCTGTTTCTCAGCTGTTGTATTTTTAGAGACAACTATTGTCACCAGACTCCCGAGAAGCTGTTTCTCCTGGAGTCCCCCATTCCTAGACAAGGAGGAGCCTCCCCTTCTCAGGGAGGGCTAGGATTCCAGAAGAGCCTAGGTCTGGAACCTGGGAAATACCCTCTTCAGCACTGAAAGTGTCTAGGGAGGCTGAGGTTGGGGCCTGCTGGCCTGTGTGGCCCTCCCTGGGGCTCACTGGTCAACTCGAGTCCTGATCCCAGGACTAGCTCCGCTCTAAGAACAAGACAAGAAAGGGTACTGGGTGCTGATAAACTCCACACAGCATCTTGATTTTCCAAGCATACAGTGTCGATCCTTACCGGTCAAGGAAAGAGAAGAAGTTTTAATCATCTTCAATTCCGCTCCCAAGCTTTGTAGGCAGGGAATGTTAGGTGCAGAGAGCATTGATCGTCTGAGGCCATGCATCAAGGGGCAGAAGAGCCACGAAACAAACAAGGGTCTCTTGCCAGGCTAGCTCTCAAGGCACTAAACACTTCTGGCTGAAGGACAGATGACAACCACACCCACTGGCCAGAGACTGGGGATTTCTTGAGTTTCTCCAGGGCTACAAAGAGACTCCCAATGTGTGAAAACAAACAGGAACCCCTTACCTATAGTCCTGATGATTATTCCGAGTTTCCAACCATTCCACTCTGTGTTCCCAAGTCAAGTCAGTGACTCAAGACTATCATTACCCTCACAGTGCTCTGTGTATTCAGTGGACACAGCTGCGTGGTTTTTGTCTGATTGTTTTTTTTTATGGGGGGGGGGTCTTGTTCTGCAACCCTAGCTGGTCTAGAACTCACAGACTCACAATGGATACAATTTTACAATGCTCCTCCTGCCTCAGCTGATTTCCTGAGTGCTGAAATTAAATCTTCTTGAGACAATATCTTCTCATGTAGTCTAAGTTAGCCTTAAGCTCACAATCCTTCTGCCTCTGCCTACTAAGTGCTGGGGTCACAGGTATTTGTCATTGTATCTAACTATTTTTAAATTGGAGTCTCTCATACAGTGAGAGTCTGACGGAGAGCTGGTATTATCTGAAATGGTTTCTTCCCTCACGGTGAATGCCTTGATTAGGTGGCTGGAGAGAGCCAATCAGGCTCCTCCCTCACCCCGTGTCCTTGCTTACTCTCTCCTCCTCCTCCTCCTCCTCCTCCTCCTCCTCCTCCTTCTTTCTCTCTCTCTCTCTCTCTCTCTCTCTCTCTCTCTCTCTCTCTCTCCCTCTCTCTCTCTCTCTCCCTCCCTCTCTCTCTCTCTCATTTGTTTTATTTTTGTTTGTTTTATTTCTGTTTGTTTGCTTGTTTGTTTTTTGTGGGTTTCTTTTTTTGAGATAGAATTTCTCTTTGTAGCTCTAGCTGTCCTAGAACTTGCTCTGTAGACCAGGCTGTCCTTGAACTCGAAGAGATCTGCCAGCCTCTGTCTCTGGAGTGCTAGGCTTAAAGGTATGCACCACCCTGACTTCTTTAAGTGCATTACCGCAGGGCCAATCTCTGACAGACTGCTTACATGGTAGCCAGCTTCTGCCATAGCGAGCGTCCAAGAAAACAGGTTTTCTGGAGGTATTACAGGGCTGCATCTGGCAAAATTCACTGGCCACGCTCAAGTGATGGAGTTGGCTCCGCTCACTGGAAGGCTACTGCACGAGGACAGGGTAGGGGAAGCATATTTGGACACTGACTCCTGAAGTTACAGAGTGACTGAGGGAATGACTCTGTGGGTGGGAGACTTAGTTTGAAGACTTAAGGACCTGCATTTGAGTCCCTGGCATATGTGTACAAAGGCCAGGCATGGGTTGCATGACTGAAACCCTAGCTTTGGTGATGGGTGGGCAGAGACGGGTGGACCCAGGGAGTTTGTTGACCATTTGGCTCACAAATTTCAAGTTCAACGAGCTCTCTAGTCATCGTAAGACAGCATTTCAGCAAGGGAAATAGTGGATGTCACCAGACACCCAGCTCTGGCCTCCACAAGTGCATACATATGTACACACATTTGCACACTCACGATTGAGCGCTACAACCCACTGCCCACCACCTCACATACACATAGAGAAATATATAGAAGTACTACTCACGGTAGCACATACCTGTAACCTCAGCACTCTGGAGGCTGAAACAGGAGGATGGAGAGCTTGAGGCCAGCCTGGGCATATGGAGAGACTGTTTAAAAGAGAAGGGTGGGAGGAAGGAAGGAGGGAGGGTCAAGGGAGGGGAGGGAGGAGAGAAGAGGGGTATAATTGTCTCATCACATCAATAGGCCATGTGTTTGTTTCTCCACACAAAGGTTATGCTCTGTGCCTGCCTCTTACCTCATAATCCCACATCAACCCTGAAAGCCACCCATCTCCCCTGTCATTCTGTCACCTCTTGTGGTTTTGCAGACTTCTAGGTGAATCCACCTAGCGTTTGAATCCTGGCGCTTTCATTTGTGTGACCTGAACACTCCAAGTCTCTGTGCACCCATCTTTTCCTTAGTGCTTTAGATAAACATGACAAGAACTGGGTCTCCCTGTGACATCAGCCCATAACCCCTTCCCTGGGGAGGGAAGACAAAGTAGGAAGATTGTGAGTTCAAGCTCAGCCTGGGCTACACAACCACACCCTGCCTTACCCCCACTCCAAGATCTTTGCCCCTCTTGACGAAGCCCCAGCAGAGCAGTCTCTTCCTCTGTGCATCTCTGGAGACAGTGCATTTGGCACACTCTCAGCTGGTCCTGACATTACACTAAGCCCCACCCCCACCTGCTTCCCTCCCTTCTGTCAATCAGCAGGAGAGGAGAAGGGAAAGAGCTCTGCCTCCTGGCTGTTGGTTCCACTAGATGCTGAGCGTGGAGTTTGACCAATCTCTTCCTCTTAGAAGCCATAGCTCTCTGAGAGCTGCATTAAAGCCAGTTCTGGCAAATGCCACTACAGGGAGCCTGGCTAGTTTTCTTTAATTTGGGAGGCCTGGGTTTAGTTAGAAGCTTCAATTTGAGCCCTGCCTCTGATAAGTACCAGCTGTAGAATCCTGGCCAGGCCCTCCTCCTCCTCCTCCTCCTCCTCCTCCTCCTCCTCCTCCTCTACCACCACCACCACCACCCTCAGATTTATTTATTTATTTCATGGACATGAGTGCACTGTCACTGTCTTCAGACATACCAGAAGAGGGCATTGGATCCCATTACAGATGGGTTGTGAGCCACCATGTGGTTGCTGGGAACTGAACACAGGACCTCTGGAGGAGCAGTCAGTGCCCTTAACCTCTGAGCCATCTCTCCAGCTCCACTGGGCAGATCTTTGATCTGTTTCCTTGTCTGAAAGATGGTAAGTGCTAATTCTTCCTTATTTCAGATAAAATAAGATCATTTAATTAAAATTTTTCTTTTCATTGAAAGAGGTAACAGTTGCCTATATTTATAAGATGATGTCTTGGAGAGGACCTTGTGTCCTACAAAGTGCTAAGTGAGCACAAGGGACATTTTCCCAGTAAAGATGGCCGTGTTAGCCAAATATGGAGGCAGGGAGAAGGAGAATGGGAAAGATGTTCACAATAATCTTATGACACAGAATAACCCCACTTTACAGATGAGATGCCCAGCCTCAAAGACCTGACACACCTGTCCCCAGTTCACACAGCCGGTGACCAAGCTAGGACATGCACCTTCAGAGGTACCAGAACCTAGTCTGTAGTAATGGGGCATGTAGCCTACCTATGGATGGGGCTAAGGGCTCCCAAGCTGAAGGTCAAGGCTAGCCCAGTCCTTATTCCCAGTCAGCTGGAGTGTGTGTCTTATACGTGTTGTTACAGCGGTTTGGGCTTCCAGGTAGGTTTTCTCGTCCTACTAGGTGTTCTGGACCCGCTGAATTGAGAAGTCAGTCAAGAAAAATAGTCGTTCAAAGGTTTGACCAGAGCATTATATTTTAAAAACGTATCCATCCACAAAATTACATTTTGGAGAAGATAGTCTGTTTTTGCTAAACATATGAGAATCGGGAGTTGGGGTTGGGGAGCAGGGGAAATGACTGGTACCGAGTAAAAAGAATACAAATGTGTTTGCAGTGTTTTACGGCTTAAACACTGATCGTCAACTCTTGCTGTATGCTGTGCTCCATGTCAAATGGGGAGAGAGGTGAGGCTGTCTCTGCAAGGCCTTGTGGGAGTGCTGCATCCAGCAGTGGACTCACCTCTCTGGATCTGGGGTGTCCTGCTTCCCAGGACCCTCTATTTACCTAGAATGTACTCCCTCCCTTTCTGCCCTCACCCATCTGCTTGTTGTCTTAACTATCAGAGAACAGACCCCTCCTTGTACATTTAAACTTTCCCCCCTTAGACTGTACTGTCTACAAGAGCAGGGACACTCGGGACAATCTCCTACTGGAAAGATTATGGCTATAGTTGAAACATTCCCATATGCACTTACCTTCATTTTACCTACTGTAATGGCAACTTTTAGTCCCATTTTTAGAAGTAGAAGCAAAAGCCACGGGGTTTTAAAAGCAATTTTTCCAAAGCTCCATGCCCGATAAATAGTGGCAGCAGCAGGATTGAGACTCAGATCTATGACTTTGTGCTCATGTCTAACCATTATGCTAGCCTTGCTCTGTTTAGAAGGCAGGGTAACCATTCAAAAAGATACCATTGTCTTTACCTGGTGATGTGTAGTGTGAAATGAGTAACAACTCATTTCACTTCCTGTTTAAAGGACACAGAATACTGATTTACACGACACACACTAACTACTATGCCTCCAGGAGTGCATTTCTGCTTGGCACCTGAACGTGTGGGCTCTGAGGTCCCTCCCACTTCATGGCTTCAAATCCCAGCTCTGCTATTTACTGTCTGTTTGGCTTTGATCAGGATTCTTTTTTTTTTTTTTTAAGATTTTAAAATTTATCTTACATATATGAGTACACCATCACTGTCTTCAGACACACCGGAGGAGAGCATTGGATCCTATTACAGATGGTTGTAAGCCACCATGTGATTGCTGGGAATTGAACTCAGGTCCTCTGGAGGAGCAGTCAGTACTCTTAACCTCTGAGCCATCTCTGCAGCTCCCTGGGCAGGATTCTTAGTTACATCATACCTCAGAAAATTGAAAAAGCAGTCACTTCCTTCCAGGAGTACATAATGAATTAAATGAGATAGTACAAATGCTTAAGTCAGAGTTGGTCATGTGCTGAGGAACACAGAAATGCTGTCTGTGGTTAGGGTCACTTGTAGAGCCGCCATTCAGATGTGAATGTGCAGGGTGAGACGTGGGCTTGCGCTCTGAGAAGCACAGCAAGTCCTGAGGGTACCGATGAGACTTCATTTTAGGGATTTCAATCTGGCACTGGATTACGTTGGGTCACAATTGGGAGGAGGCTGGCTAAGAGGCCGCAGTAATGGCGCAGGCAGAAAGGGATGGGATGGGTACCAACATCCATTGGCAAAAGGCAGGTGGAGTGGACAGGCAGCTGCAGGTAAGAGCATGTGAGAACGCAGTGCACTGAGGGTCACTATGGGAGAGCAGCACCGCAGAAGAGTGGCTTCTACCCCAGAGCAATGAGGGGACGCAAGGCCAACAGAAACTGGGAGCAGAGGCTGCCGGTGGCATATGTCACAGAGTCTCCATTTGCACAGAACTGGAAAAGGGAGCGCCCCATAAACGCTTGGCAATTGAACGAGACAATTTACATCAGAGAGACCAAGACACAAGGGCAGAGACCTCTTGCTGCCCCCAGAGGCAGCCCAGTTGGGAGTGTGCTTTCCACAGCTAACCTGTGTGTCTCCTTCCTGGCCCCACTCTCACTCTGTGCTCCCTGTTCCCCTGTCTACCTGCCATGTTCTTGGAGAAGCAGCTTAAGAAAAGAAAATCACTGTTAGACCTCAGCTTCCCCACTGGTCATCGGGTGTGGTCCACATCTGTACCTACCCTGACCCCCAAACAAGAAGGGCTCTTACCTCGCTGAAGTCCAGGTCCCACTGACATCATGTGGCCAAAGGACTCCTGATGGATAGAGAAAGGTGATCGTGTTGAAGATAAAGTCACAGGGTGGCCAGATCTACAAGGACTGACATGGGTGAGATGGGGTCTGGGATATGAGACCTTTGGGTCTTATAGGCAATGACTGAGCTAGTGCCAGGGTGACCTATCTACCTTGTTTTCATCCCCAGTCACAGCCCAGCATTGACAGTAAGTGCTCAATAAATTACTCATTGGATGAATACACAAGTGCCAGGTTGCCAAGCATTCTCCACTTGGCGTACAGAGGGCTAGAAGGCTTGCCACCCTGTCCCAGAGATGCAGAGCCGTGAGATACATTTGTGCTATCGTTCCTCAAGAGTGGGAAGCTGAAGAGCCCTTCTGAGGGGCTTTAAAGGGTGGTAACACAGCCACTGTATTCACAGCAAAGAGCTAAGGGGAGGACATGGCTATCTGCCAAAGAAAACCAGCCCGCTAGCCAGTGTGGTTCCTGGACAGAGGTTGCAGACCCTGGGATAGATGGCAGCACAGGATATGCTAATCTATGCAAATGATGGCACAACCTCATTCAGGCTTCCCAGAAAAGAATATTAATGGATGTCATTGGACAGCTGGCCTCCTGCAGCCAGGATTCCAGTCATCACACTACCATCCTGTGGCAAAGAGCCAGATAAACAGACCTCCTTAAAATCATGCTGAATTCTGGTCCCCTTCAGGTCTGCTGGTGGCAGGAAGAAGAGTGGCAACTGAATTGCAAATGCAGCATCTATATTGTTGGATGCCTGTGTTGTCTAGATGAGACCATGACCCTGGGTTGGGGTCTGGGGAGCTATAGGATCTTTGGGGCTTTGCTTGTGAATGTGTGGGAGCTGTGGATGAGAGGACCTGGAGTGGCCACATGGGTGGCAGACATGGAGCAGGGGGCTCTCAGAAGCCTTTCCTGGAAGAAAGAGGTCAGGGAAGTGGGGTCCTGAGTCATTAAGGTAACTTAATTCTGAAGCAAAACAAGATGTGGGTGTGGAGTCCCAGAAGGGACTGTGCATTGTCAGGGACCAGAAAAGACTAGGAGAGACTGGCTAAGGCTGTGGAGTCTTCAAGGACAGAGGTCTTTGATGGTAGAGGAAGAGCCACAGACGGGGAACAAGGAACCTGCCATGGAACCCACTGCGTAAGTCATGGTCGGGCCTCATTTATTCATTCCACAGAGGTCCCTCTGGGCAGGCCCTGTACTCACTGCAGGACCAGTAGTAGCAACATACACAGACCTCATTTCATGGATGTAAAGTCTAGTGGAGAGAAGGGATAGAAAGAAAGCTCACTGAACAGCTGAAGTAGGTAAGATAGGCAGATCACACCATGCCCAGTTTAGTCTGATACAGCAGGAGAGCAGAGCGTTCATGAGGACCTGGTTCTAAGGCTGAGACCTGAAACAGAACAGAGGCCAACTAAATGGGAGGGTGGGGTTGTAGGTATAGCAGAGAGGCTGTTCTTGTAGAAGGACCAATGTGTGTGAAGACTCCGTGGTAGAAAAAGGCAAATAGCCCTCCTGTTATGACACGTGAAGACATGTGTGTAACATAAATAGGAATGTGGTGGGGCATGATAAGTCAGAAGTGGGAGGAAGCCAGGTTACACACACCCAGGTCATGGTCAGGACTTGGGACTTGAGGCAGAAGGTAATGAGAAGACAGTCAAGCCAATCAGAGACACGGGCTGATCAGTTTTATGATTTCACAGATACCCCTTTAATTGATGAAGAGTGTCTCTGATAGAAAAGAGCTGGACAAAGTGCCCCTGAATGCTATATGCCACGAATACTATATGCTATGGAACTTGTGGGATGAGGCACTTTTGGAAATCTGAAATAGGAAAGGGCTTGGACACACGAAATTCGGTCCAGAGAAGAGTCTCTTCTTCCTGGTCCTCTTAGAGTGATGTACAAGACCAAGACTTAGTCTACAGACTAAGCTGGAATCTGCAATCCTCTCTCCTTAGCCCCTTTTCTCTGTACAAGGTGACAGGGTGGGCTAGTTCTCACTCCAACATGGTCACCTTCTTGGGATGGCATTTGGGACACCATATATGGCTGAAATCATCACCACCCAGTACCTAGTACCTAATACCCAGTACCCGGTACCTAATCTGGTGTTACCTAATCTGTAGCTACCTCAGGTAGCAGAATGGGCTCTGATCCTTGTCTCGTCATTTTGATGTTGAACTGTTCCAGGTCCCTCATTCCCATTGTAGAGATAATTTTATGCTCTAACAAACAAAGAAGGAATGGGATAAGATTGGCTCTCCAAGAAGAGGTCCCTGGTCAGTAATATCTTACTCTGTAGTTACAGACAACACAGACAGACGCGTACGCAGGCCATAAAACAAAGAGCCAACATGTGACATTTAATTCAAGATTAAAGGAAACTGTCAACTGGATCTGATTGTGCTCATCCAGATGTCACCAGAAACAGCTGTATGCCATCTGCTGGGGTGGGTACCACCAGCTGGAGCAGCCCCACTAAGCCCCAGTTTGCCTTGCTCCACAGCAGGAAGACCAGCTGAGGTTGGGGGCTCACCCATGGCTGAGTAATAATGGGAGGAGCAGGAAGTTCCGCCTCTCCAGCCCACTTCACAGGCCCTTTCTGCGCTAACAAAGGTAAGTAATGAATTACTGATAAGTGGCCTCTTTTAAAGGGAAATTATTCAGGAAAGCTGGTGAGAGTCTGTAGACATTTATCTTTTGGCTCAGAGAAGCGAGCTGAGAGATAGAGAAAGGTAAGAGAGATGATTCATGGCCAGGGCTTTTCATCCCTCACTCTGGGTGTCCTTTGCAATGGGGAAGCAGGATTGATGGGTCTCAGGTTGGCGCTGTGGTGGAAATCTGCCGGCTTCAACAGCCAACCTAAAGAGGCTGAGCATCAGTGAGAATAAAGGACTGAGCCCCCAAACAGAGTCTCAGAGCCAGTCTGGGCCTCGCATAGGACAGAGGATGATAACCTTTGGTCTCTGGACAGACTACTGAGCTCACTAGGAGCCATGAATGTTAAGCCCCATCTTCTAGAAGTAAGAACACTGGTCTGGGGGTGCAGGAAATTGGGTTCCAGGAACTTGGCACTTAGCTCTTCTCTTCTCCTGGCCCAGTTGCGTAACTGTCACAAGCCAGTGGGCACCCAGGGGCAATATTTGGACCTGCGTTCTTTGATGTGCATGATGTGAACTTTAAAAGAAAACTTGGAAAATGAGTTGTCTTAGAAGAAACAAAACAAAATAAAACAACAACAAAAAAACCCATATCCCATTAAGTCCCCATCCCCTCTTCCTTCCCATGACCCCTTTCGTCTTTCCTCATGTCTCTCTCAGCCTCTTCTGCCTCCATTTTCCTAGAACATAGTTAACTCCCAACTCTTAGAGTCCCCACCGACTGAATGCAGGTAAAAATAGACACTCTTGCTACTGCCTGCCTCAGGTGCCCTGGGCCCCGTGCCTCAAAGCTCCAGGCTTCTCTTTTGAGAGGCAGATGCTGAGAACTCTGCTCAGCACCCACTGTGCACAACCCCAAAGTGCCTGGGAGTTAATGGCCAGCAAGGCAAAACTTTGATCAATGGAAAATGGGAGCGAGTGGAAAATTCTTCCCTCTTCCTCCCTCCCAGCAGATGCTCCGGAGACATACAGCTTTTTGAAATGGTCTTGCAAGATTGAGCAATCAGCCGTCCTCAGCAGCAGCGGGCTCCGTAATGCATCCTCGGAGTGGTTCCCTACCCCCTCCTGTCCCACACTGTGCCTCCTCAGGCAGCAAGAGGACGTCAGCCCTGCCATTGTCTCAGGCGCTGCTTTTGGGGGAGCCTAGGAAAAGGCAGTGTTTTAGCGGCAACACTAGAGCTTGGTCCTTGGGAGGGGATTTGCCGTTGGACTCAATACTGGGGTATCAACTAGAATCTCACTGCTGGTGACGAGTTGGGTGGCAGTAAGTTTGACCTGCTGTGGCATCAGAGTGGCCAAAATCCTTGCTCACCTGTAGCATGTGGGCAAGAGGTGCTCACAGAAGGTAAGGCACCGGGTTCTGCAGTGAACTCGGCACCAGATGTTGCCATGGACGGATAGGAGAGAGAGGTGTTGAGAATTCTGCAGGGAGTCAAGTGTGTTGTTGATACAGGGACACTGATTCTTGACATTGGCCCTTGTGTGTAACTGGTCCAAACAGACCTTGGTCATGACAGTGTGATAAAGCAAACTGGCTTCCCCAGCACAATACCAAAGAGGGCTCTGAGGTTCAGGCAGGCAGTGGTCTAGGGCAGAGTTCTATGCTGTTACTATGAGTTACATGGGGGATCCCCCCCCCAACAAAAGATGTACTAAAATCTGACATCTGGACTTTATAAAGTGACTTATGTGGAACTAGTGCCTTGGGAGACCCAGACAAGCTAAAGTACAGCCATTGGCTAGAGAGGAACAAATTGGCAAGATATTTATTTCATAGTAGCTTCCCTCAGTGGTCTGGGGTTGATGGTGGCCCTGGGTAGAACAGGATTCAGGAAGAGTAGAGGCCAGGGGTGGCACTTCCATCTCAAAGGCATTGTGGGTAGCAAGGCTAGGGTAGCACCTTAGGCCTTGACCAGTCAGCCAAGATGGGCAGCCGCCAAGGGAGTTGCTGAACATGTCCTTTAAAAAATTCTCAAGCGACAGTAAGCTAAGGGAAGCATCAGACTTTCCCTGACTTGCAGATGTGTCATTTCCCAGGAGCCACTAGGGGAAGGGAAGACGGTTTCCCGGAGAAAGGGCCTCGCAATGCTGGAACAGGAGCACAATACTACTCCTCATCCTCCTCCAAAGAGCTACAGACTCTTCAGTGCAGGATCTGGCCTGAGCAGCAATGGACCAGAGGGGTCCCATGGGGTCTCTGGCTGCCTGCAGTTATCTCACTAGTCTGTGAGTATGTAACAGGGATGGAAATGAAGCAGGGCCTACAGAGCCCTCCCACATAGTCTCACAACCAGTGAATAAAGGCCCATTATGTCTGGATGGGCCAAGTGGGAGGCCCAGAAACTACCCTGCAGGTCAGACAAGATAATAAATTGGAGGAATTATTGGCACATTCCGGGCAAAACTGCAGAGATTAGTGCCACATTACCAACTCACAGGATGGAGAGTAAGTGACCCTGCCCTACTGCTAACATGAAATTAATCTTACGAGCGACCTTGGATGAGCACACACTGACCTGGGTGGCAACACCGACCGCAGTTTCCATGCCAGAGGTGGCCATTTTACTGAAGCAGGTCAAACTGCCTCTGGCACCTGAGTGAGGCTGTAGCTCAAGCAATCACATTTCTTCCTCACCCGCACATGGCAGGAACACATCTGACATCTTACTCTAGGGATAGGGACATTTTCCTGGTCTCCATCATAGCCTGGTCCAAATGGGACTCCAGGTGTGGATTCTGTGGGGCACCACACTGATTCACTGTAGGGATGGTGATTTGTAAGTTGTTCCTGGTGAGGAACCCCCAGAAAACTCTGGGTGCTCTAGTAAGGTTTAGGTGAACCAGAGGGAGAAAGCTACATGAGCCAGGGACTGGCCATATTGAGGTGTTTGGGGGAGGATCTAGTGGTCTGGAGTTCTAGGCCATACCCTCTAAGGTAAAATACACATTGTCACATTATATACTTTTTCTCTCCAAGGAGAAACAAAGTGTTTTGGGGGCAATAACCTTTTGAGGTAGTGTCCAATATAATGCTAGTGGGATACTATGGGGTGACTGGAAAAATTACTTTTTTCATTTTTGTTTGTACAAGTGTGTGTGTGTGTGTGTGTGTGTGTGTGTGTGTGTATTCACTCAAGCATGCATATGCTATGGCACCACACGTGTCAAGGTCAGAGAACATCTTGCTAGGGTCAGTTCTTCTGTCATGTGGGTACCTGGGATAGAACTCAGGTCACCAAACTTGCCAGCAAGCACCCTAACCCAGTGAGTCATCTTGCCAGCCTGAACTACCTGCTTTTAATAGGATCTGAATTGACAGAGAGCTCTGTAGGGGTATTAGCCACTGATACAAGCTGCATTCAGCTTAGGTGACCCAGCATATCATCAGGGCCCTGTGTGGTACTTAAAGATGCCTATGGAAGTCATGGACAGAAAGCCTGTCTATAGAGCGGACACAAAGCACATAGAGTTCAGGTCTCCCATTAAAGCCACCAAAAGCATCCATAGCAGAGGAGGGGCTACCCAATCAGGTAAGAAGAATGATGCATCCTGGGCATGTCCACCAGCATCTCCATCAGCCACCACTGGGCAGGTACAGAGTGACAATGGTGGCAGGAAGGAGGCTGTACCTGAGCCAGCAGTGTAGACCGCTTCCCCAGATCAACCTTGTAACTGCCTCAGGTGACTCCACCAGCAGCCATGAGAAGAGAGTGATGCTGATCTCTTAGTATGCCATGAATCCTTGTGGAGATGAGTTGGCTGGCATCTGATCTCACCTGCTTGCACCTGACCCCAAAACCCTGCCAGGGGCAGCAATTCATCCTCACTAGGATGAATGTTAATATGGGTGTAGGTCTGTCTACATACTTATGAAAGCCAAACAGTGCCAGTAACTAAGAGTGCACAAAACACTCAATTTCCTAGTATATCCCCCAACACTATTTCCCATCAAGAAACCCATCATCCAGGGAGGAGTGCCAGCCCTGACGGGAAGTCAGGGCATGACAGTGGTGTCAGGTGCTCTGCCGCATGCATCTAAGTGCTTCTAAACGTCCTAGAGTCTGCCTGCCTTCTGTTTCACCTGAGAGAGCAGCTCTTCCCGGAGGTCAGGTACACATGCTGACACGTGCTTCTCTCCTCCTGCACTGCGGCTACATGGCCTGGAACGCCAAGGGACCTACAGTGGCTTTCAAGCTCACAGCCTAGAAGACAAAGAAGCACAATCTTCAGTGGGATATTGGAGGCTGTCTTCCTCCCTCAAAGGGGTTTTTACAGTTTCTTGGATGAGGGGTTGTCCACCAGTAGCTAGTGTGATGAAGTCAGAATTGTCTGTCAGTTCTTCCTGCCTCCGCCTCTACCTCTACCCCTAGCATCCCTAAAAGCACAGAACACAGGCTCTACTTTCTGAAGAATCTGGGTGAAGACAGGCTCTAGCCTATGAGCTGAATGTCTCTTGTCACCTACTGCCTGGACCCCACAGTGCTTCTTAGCCTTTGTGTCATCTAAGATTAGACACCGGAGGGGACAGATTTATTAGCCCTCTGCTTTTCTATCTGTGGACCAAGTTCATTGGTCACATGCTTCTGTTTCCTGGAGACTATCTCTTGCCTTGGGTTCTATAGGATGAAATCCTGAGATTTCAGTTGGTCTTGAGTTCCATTGTTGGGGAAGACTCTACAGGGACTCCTAGAATCAACCCATCTCCCAAATGCAGAGCTCACCTATAACTAGAAGTCATCTGGGAAAAAAGGGAGCCAATGGCATTGCAGAGCTATGGAGAGGAGTGGGGGAAGGGGTGTTGGCTTTGCAGAGCTGTGTCTCCAAGAACTTGGACAAGTTCTGGAAAATCTGCATCGAGGGAGAAGAGCCAGGCCTCCAGAGCATTTCTGGAGTCTCTCCATGGGGCCTGGGATCCAGGCTGGGAAAGCAATGCTATGTTTGGACAGCTTTCAGAGAGGCAGGCAGGCTCAGCAGCAAACTGCTTCAAAGGGAGAGGGTGTACCCCAGCAGCAGCAGTCATGGGTAACATGGTCCACATCAGGCATTTTGACCAGCATGCGTCTTCCACTGATATCTTAGGAATGAGGAAGAGAATAGAAACAGATCCAGGCAGGAATTATGTCAAATCTGAACTTTCGCTGTACTTACAGGCAACAAGAACAAGGATGAGGCAAGATGTTCTATTAGCAGGAGCAGAACAAAGAGTAAGTGACATGGGCAGGGGGATTTTTACCAGAGAAAATTCATGGCTCAGACTGTTGGGCGGGTACATATTTCAACCAAAATATGATAGCCAGAAGATTGTCGATTACCTGGGACACCTAAGGTACTGCTGGGCTCCAGGTGTGTGGATATGGAATGCGTAGAGAGCAGACGAGTAAATGCACCAGCCCACAGTCGAGCTGTCACACCAGACTCAATAAGGACAGTAGGCATCCATGCTCCAGTTACATTCAGGATGGAAGGGATCAGGCCAGCATGAGCAGCATCTTTCATGGAGGATGTGAAAGAAATTTCCTATCAGCAGGTGAAGAAGGGCAGAAGCAGGTGGTCCAGATAGAGGCTGGAAGCAATCTGCCCAAGTCAGCACACTATGTTGTCTCTGGGGGCCATCACCACTGAGTTGTCTCCATTGGGTTAATAATCACAAAACACTGAGGAAGGGTGAGTGAGGAAGGTTTGGGGAAGAAAGGGAATCTCTATTGACTCCACATCGCCAGAATCCAGAGGCTAGAGCTACAGACTTCATGATGTTGTTGATGTCTCCACTTCTTGGCATCTCTCCACTCTTGTCATTTAACATGCGGCTTACTGTCCATGGTCCTAGACAGCTGCTTATCCTCTGGCCCGACAGAAGGGGAAGGAGAGTGGAAGTAGCAGTGGTCACCATAGAAGAGCAAAGCTATTCCAGGGCCCCCGGCCTGCAGTCTATTGGCCAGGTACTGGCTCCATGGTGATTTTTCCCACAAGGAAGCTGGACCTACAGGGACAGTCTCCCAAAGATGGCCTGGAGAAGCACTCAGCCAAGCCAAGGAAGATGAACACAGGCACCCATCACAGACCAAAGGAATGATTCCATTCTAGTATGTTTTTTGTTAAAGTTTTTGTTGTTGTTGTTTGTTTATTTCTGTGTTTGTTTGTTTGTTTGCTTGATTGCTTGTTTGTTGGGTTACTTACAGAAGAATGGGTGTCTCAAAAGTCAGTTGCATCATGGGAAAGCCAACCCCAGCACCAGCAACAACTCAACAAAGTTGCTCCAAAGTCCCCTGCCTACTCTATAAGCATCTCAGCTTATCAGAAAGTCTCCTCTCCCTAGCAATTGCTACTGTTTATATAATCAGGGGTTGGGAGGGGGGGGGCGGTACCAGTCTTATAAGTTTCAGGAGTTTCCTGAGACTTTTGAGTTTTATTTTCTTCCTGAGCCTTGTAAGTCTTATGTTACTTCTGAGTATTAGGTAGCTTCCTTAAGATGGAATGTTTCCATTCAGAAGAAAAAGCTTCATAAGTTCCACAGGTCCTGGAGGCCTGCAAGGTCAAGGTGCTGGTGAGATGAAGAGGAAGCAATTAGGAAGGCAGGAGATACCAGTAAGAAAAGAGGATGTCCAGGAGCCAGTGGGATCTTCAACTTTTGTGAAGGAATGATATCGTCAGTAGTGCCATGTGCTATAGCTAGGCCAAGTAAGATGGCCTGAAGTCACTACTGACTGAATGCAACAGAGAACAGTGGTGTCCCAGACCACAGAGCGAGAACCATAGACCCTAAATGACCTGGAAAAGAATAAGAGGAAAAGAACAGGAGACAACTCTTCCAAAGAGACTTGCTATAAATAGCTAGAGGGGGTAAATGGGCCTGGAAGGTCCTAGTCCCTCCTTTAAAGACAGGAACAAAAACAGCAGGCTTAGATGCTGATAGGGATGAGTAAATAAGAGATGATAGAGGCATGACAGGGAGAGTACCATCAATGTCCCTGAGTTGGGGGGTGGGGTGCTGGAATTGGTGGGGTCTGAAAATGCTTCCGCCCTTGGCTGGAAGCAGATACAGTTTGTCCACAGAACTGGAAGATGGAAGAGTTAGAAAAAGACACAGGCAGGAGGGCAGCTGTGGGAGTTTGTGGAAGTTGTCTTTGTCCCCATTTGTTCAGTGACTAGAAAGCAAGGTTATCAGGAAATACAAGGACATAGAAGGGAGGACTTGAAGGCTGCAGAAGAGAGGGGGAAGGTGTGATCCCTCATCTAAGAGAGGGGAGGGTGACTGGACCACAGAAATGATGGATGATACAGCAGCTAGCAACACCCACCCAAGTTCAGGGATCATAAACTCAAAGCAAGCTGACCAGAGAATGTTTTCACATACTTTGAGGATGTTTCCACAGCTGTGTGATGCTGGCTGAGGTGTGCCATCTCAGAGAGGCAAGGGTGGATTTAGCTGCTGCCAGATTGGTTGGGGTGACAGAGGCACAGGAGTGGCAGATGTGTATTTGCTGAGGACATGGCAATGGCTGATCAAGGAACAGCACCTGAGTTAGGTGGAGGGCTGGCAAGAGGAAGAGCAGAGGTAGGGAAGGGTGACTCCAGTATACCCAGGAGGTGATACATGAGGTGCAAACTAAAACCCCTAGATGTGGGGCTCTTGAGATGGATTTGGGGTCTTGAGATATTGCCTGGGGTCTAGAGGTAGAATGTAGTGTCTTAAGGCAGGGCATGAGATAAGATATGGGGTCTTGATAAAGTCTGGGGGTCTTAAGATTAAGGATCTTAAGGTAAGGGGTCTGGCTAGGATGTCTAGTTTTGAGGTAAGGTGTAGGGCCTTGAGATGGAATGGGATCTTGAAAAGGGGTGTGGAGTTTTGAGACAGAGTGTGGGACCTTGAGACAGGGTATTAGGCCTTGAGATGAGGCATGGCGTCTGAGACAGGAGGACGTCAGGTTCTGAAATGTGGTCTTGGGATGAGGTGTGGAACTTTTAGATGAGGTGTGGGGTCTTGAGACAAAGTGGATGTTTTTGAGGTAAGGGATGAGGCAAGGTGTGGGCTCTTGAGACAGTGTGGGGATCTTAAGATGGGGATCTTAAGTGTGGGGATGTATGTTAGTGAGACAGAATGCTGCATATTAAGACAGGGTATGGGGTCTTGACATAACGCGTGGAAGCTTGAGACACAGTGGGAAGTCTTGAGGCAGGGTATAGAGTATTGAGATAGGATGTGGAATTTTGAAATGGAACATAGGGTCTTGAGATGAGGGAATGTGTTAAGGCCAAGGTGTGAGGTCTTGTGATGGGGTATGGAGTCTTGAGATAGGGTTGTAGAATGATAGAAATTGCTGGCAATGACAAGGTCTGAGGCAAGCCCTTTCAGTAGTGGCCAGAGGAAGACAGAAGACCAGACCAGCTCAGGTAAGGAACTTTAGGTGCCAGGGGGTTCGAAGACGTTTTGCTAATAATGCAGGAAAGAATTGGGAAGAGTCCCCATGATCCAGAGGCCAGAATGTTTAAGGGAAGAGGAGAGAGGCCTGCGGTGGGTAGATCGTTGCAGCCAGGAGCTTCTGACTAGAGATTCTACTTGGGTTGTTTTTCAAGAGGAGGGATGGCTATTGGCAAGAAGATGAGCAGCAGGAGCCAGAAGGACTCCTACTCCGCCTCCAGGAACAGGGACCGTGGAGAGAACATAGCCCCCAAGTGAAAGGGCTGCGGAGGAGCAGGACACAAGGATTCCAATGAGAGCTGGAGGATGCGGGCTGGGGGAGTGGGGTGACACAGAGGCTACTGAGCTGAGGCTCAACCCTGAGACTGACTCCATCCAGCCCTGTGTGCCAGCATCTGCTCTGAGCACCGTTTTGACCCAGGTAGAAGGGGGCTCAGAGATAATCATTTCAGAGGCGCTGAGGTGTTCACACAGCAGCAGATCTGACCTTGTTAATATCACAGTAACACAGCCCACGGGAAGGGCCTTGCATGGGCTGAGCCACCAAGGCAGCTTATCTTGCAATACATTGCTCCTTACAAGGGACACATGGATGCCAAGTGCCCACAGGATGGAAATTAAAGAGGGAAAGACTTGGGGTGGATAGCAGAGATACTAAAAAAAAAATAAAATCAGTATCGAGGTTTATTTTTAGGTCTACTGAAGTAGAAAATAAGTGCTCGGACTGTGAAAGAGGGATCACAAGGCCAGCCCTTGGCCCCAGGAGCAGCTTGGGTCCTGTACTGCAGAAACCTACCATTCATAACTTTTGATTTACTGTGGCACAGACAAGAGGCGCTCACATGATACATCGCTTGTATATTCTATCGACCTGCAAGACTTCGTTTTCTAAACTTCCCATCCATCAGCTGCATCTGTCCCTGCTCCCCACTGACCGTCAAGATGAAATAGGGGGTGGGCCACCCCACCTTGCAAATGTGGCCCGTTGTATGAGGCTGGAGGATTACAAAGATGGGTTTGATGCGTGCTCATTTCTACAACAGGCGAACCTTACTGTGATGTCGAAAGGTGAGGCACAGAAGAGAGGACCCTAGAAAGGGGTATCAGAGCCCCAAACACACCAGACCCAGGAAGAGAGAGGTGACATTCTAGGGAAGAGACATATACGTGGCACTTGTCATTCCCTGTGGAGGCCATCCTGGAGCTTGCTACTATAAACACTCTTGGAGCTGAACAACGGCACGAACACTGCCCACATTCGCCATCCGCTTCTACCCCACAACAGAAGGGCCCGGATGGTACCGCTGCTGCCGGCCTGTGGGCCTGGGGAAAAGAGAACCTGTTTCCCACTGGCTCCCACAAGAGGTTACTGTGCCCCCACCGGAAGACATGTTGTTCTGTGCATATAAGGAAACTCGGGTACCCACGTACCACCTTAACTCTCCTTCTCCTGCCAATATTCTCAGAATGGCAAAAGCAAGCATCTGTGATGTTACATCCACCCCCAGCCCCACCCCTCCATTTACAGAAAAGAGTCTTCTCAGTTTTTGCAAAACAGATCTCTGCACCTGGGGGTGGGGCGGAGACAAAGGCGGAACTCTTTATTGCCTGTGCTTTGAGGCTGGGACACAGAGAGCAGAAGGCAGGACTGAGGACTGCCAGGACCTGGGGGCAAAAAGAAGGCCTATAGTTTCCTGTAGAGGGAACCCTGCTTTTGTGGGATATAGTAAGCCTGTGAACAGCCCCAGAGGCTCAGCAGAACTCAGAGCATCCTTTAGCCCAGTGGAGGGGAAATGGCAGACCAGGAATTGAATAAGCTAGCGATGTATCAGGAGCCTGTAGCTAGTTCCATTCTGGGGACTTTGGCCAACCTCCACATCTCTGTGTGCCTCGGTTCTCCTAAGAGAAGAGTGCTGACTTTCCTCTTAGGTCTTGAAAGGCATCCAAAGAGTGTCAGATGTAACAACCTTACAAATAAAGGAATTATTGATGTAACTGATGGTTTAAATTGAGCCCTGGGACCTCTGCTGTTTAGAGGGTGGATCAATAGCAATAACAACAATAAGTAGTGTATAACTCAGGAGGGAGTTTATAAAGGACCCAATGGCTAGCACTAGATAGCTCAGGAACAGAAAGGGACTTCCTGTCTTCCCATGCCATCCCAGATACCAAGCTCCCTGGCCAGACAGCCTAGAGGCCCTGGCTGTTACAGATGGGGAGGGGACCTGGCTGTGCAGGAGGATTGGTCTGGAAATGAAGGAACAGGGTAAGCCAAGAAGTCCCTAGGGATTGCACACAGTGCTGTGCCCCTGAGGAGACTTCTAGACACTCTGACAGCCAGTTAGAAGGTTAAAGAAGAATTCAGCCATGGAGGGGTGGACCAGCTGTGCCAGACATGATTCTGTAGCTTCAGACAAAGTGCAGATGTGTGGGACCGCGTAAGGTCTGAAACGTGAAATCCTTGTCTGAAGTATTGGCTCTGGCCTATCCCTACTAGTAGTGTGGGATAACCTCCCAGGGCTTGGGCGGCTTCTAGGTAGATGGAGAGACAAGCCTAGCTCTCCACTTAGTGCCTGTGGGAACACCAGCTACAAGAGGGCCCAGAAGCTGCCTGTAGTTTTCCAAGGTGTTTTCAAAAGATTTTTATGTATTACATTTTATGTGTACAAGGTCTTTGAGTGCATGTACCATGCGTGTGCCTGCAGCAGAGAGCGCCAGATCTCCTGGAACTGGAGTTGCCGTCAGTTGTGAGCCACTACATGGGTGAAGAGAACCAACCCCATGCGCTCTGCAAAAGCAGCAGAGCCTTCTCCTCAAATACATAAACCTTCACTTTTAAATTATGTATATGTGTATGTGTCGCTGTGTGAGCCTGTGCACACGTGAGTACGGTGGCCTCACAGTACAGAAGAATCCCTTGGGTCCCCTGGTGCTGGCCGGAGTTACAGGTGGTTGTGAGCACCTGTCCTGGGGACTCTGCCAGAGCAGAAAGAGCTCTTAACCTTGAAGCCATCTCTATATCCTTGTGTTCTGCCTTTTTATCAGATAGTTCCCCACATGGGTGGATGGGAAGTGTCCCGAGATAGTTTTTGCATTCTTCAGTGATCGCAGAACCAGATTCACTTCACTAATCTTTACTAAGGTGGGACTGAGTCTCAAGACCAGACCCTCAGAGAGACCAAACTGATCTCTTACCCCCTATCCACCCTGCCCTCAGCATGGGCATCTGTTGGGTTTTTCCTACTTTGAGGTAGCTTGCCTCTGATTTTCCTGCTGTTATAAGTCCTGCTGGTTGGCAGTAGGCTCGTCACAGACACAGCCCTACTAGGTACTTGCTACCGAAAGCTGATCTGGCTGTACAGATCAGAGAGAGGGGTTACCGAGACAGTTTGGCAAAAGAAACAGAAAGAGATTTCTGTTGGGATGAGAAAAGGCCTTTGAAAAGGCACGAAACGGTCTAGAGAGATGGCTCAGCAGTGAAGAGTGCTGGCTGCTCTGACAGAAGATCCGAGCTCAGATCCAGCACCCACACCAGGCTGCTCACAGAAGCCTATAACCATGGCTCCAGGGGCCTGACTCTCTCCTCTGGTCTCCTCAGGCACCCTCATATACTCATAACATATATTCATATAGACACACATACTTAGAGATTTAAAAAATAAGACAAATCATTTTTTTAAGAGGAAAAAAAGGACACAAAACTCCTGGAAAGCAAGCCTAGTAGGGTTAGGCCACATTCTGGGTGCTTACGAAAATTGTTTGTGGAAGGAGCATCCTGGCCAGGATGCTGGTCACGTGCTATCAAACCCCTGACCCCAAGCCTGGCCACCCTCCATTGTTGAGAAGAATCATCAACACTCAGGACCTTATTGATAAACTCTCCCTCTAGCCCAGGCATGACAGTGTTCAGTCAAGGGGAATACTGCTTGAATGAAGACCAGGGCCGGGAGCTGAAGTCAACGCGTACCTGGTCATATAGAATCTGTGCTGCCAAATGGAATGTCCTCGTGCGTGGTAACTGATGCATCACAGAGTAGGGTATAGTTCCCTGTAGAGACACAGACAGACAGACAGACAGACAGACAGACAGACAGACACAACTAGAATGTTTCTCACACACAGCTAGAATATTCTCTCTCACACAGACATGCACACATATGCAACTAGATTTTTCTACTTCTCTCTCATATGCACAGCTAGAATTCTCCCTGTGTGTCTTTGTCTCTGCCTCTCTGTGTCTCTGTCTCTGTGTCTCTGTCTCTCTCTCTCGTACATGCACATGCACACACACAGTTATGACTGTAGGTACACATTGGGCAAACACAAACTAATTCAAATAGAGAGACTTCTGGACCCGTGGGCCAGCAGGGAATATCAGTTCCAATAATAGATTACTGTCCTAAGCTGGCCAAAATCAGTTATTTCAACCTCCAACCTAGAGCTCTCAAACATTCCTGATGTATTGACACTCTCCACACAGGGAAACTACTTCTGTACAGAGAAAGCACTTGGTCGCTGTGTTTAGTGCTAATCACCATAGGCCAGTGGTTGCCAGCCATGTGCCTGGTACTGTGTTAAGCCCTTGGGACAGACTATTTCCAATAGCAAGCTGGGTATTCTTCTCTCCATTTAACCAAAATTGAAACTGAATCTCTGGGCTGTCATTGCTTAGTGATACATTTTAGCAGGAGGAAGAGCTGGGCTTGAAACTGGGGGCTGAGTCTTTGCGCGTACTGAGCCCTGGACACGCATTGCATAGCATGGTGGATCTGGATAAGTCCAACACTCCGCTCTTCTGTCAGTCTCACTGGCTGACCCCAGACTGGAGCTCCGGAGCTTTGAAGAGGCTTTTCCCTTCTCCCATTGTCCTTTCCCTTTGATGTCATCTTGGAAGCCTTTTCCAAATATGGGTCTCCAAAGGAATTCCCAAAGGATTCTATCCCCTCTTGCTTGAACACTAGACTTTGAATCTATTCCCTAAGATGCCATTGGCTTTTTGGACAGCCATATCACATCTTTTACTCTTTTAAGGAAGCTGAGGATTTTCATTTGATTTTAGTTAGCCCCCCCCTTTTTTTTCAATATAAACTGCTATCAGCTACTTCTGTAGTTGGGATGGAAAAAACAAATGTGCTTGGCTTATTATTTCGGCTTCTCAGAAGAGTGTGTGAAGTTCTAGCCTGTCAGCCGGTACTCTAGCCAGCCTAGCAGCTTTGAGACATTAGCAAATTGGCTGAGCAGGCTTTCTCAGCCGGGTAGTGATCAAAGTCAGGCCAAGATTCGGGGGGCCAAGTCTGTCCCATCGATAAGGGAGACCACCTATCTGGTGACATTGACCCCCAAAGCACGGCTCTGATTCAGTGTCAAATGCCAGCCACGACTGTGGGTTTGGACTCAGCCCAAAGACGTGCCAGGAGTCCACTTCAGAGGGCAAATCTCACTTCTGATGCAGGAGGAGACTGTGATAGGAGAGATGCCAAAGCTAAGAACCTTTGGCCCACTGACCAGGCAAAAGTGCAGTCGCATTGGCAGTGAGTTTACACCGTCAGCAGCCAAAGGGAGCATGTGCCAAATGTGGGCTGAGGCTAAGGAATACACAAACACAGTAAGGTGCTTCAGGCGATGTCCACACCAATCCCAGGAAACTGGTATAGGAGGCTTCTTAAATGTACAAACAGCCGATCTTTTGAATGTGCACCTAACTGTCCGAATCTCCTGGCTATGGTCAGCTTGGGACCTCCTGCTACGACTGTGTCTAGTGACATTATTCAAGCCTAGCAAGACTATCTTTAAGTCTGTAGTCAATTTTTAAAAATTGAAATGCATTGCGTCTAGGGCATTTCCCTAGAAACATATGATACAGTTTTTCAGTAGTTCAGGAAAAGCCTGACTTTTTAAGGATTTGTTTAACTAATAAGGAATCTGACGGTTTCCCATAACAAGATTCCCAAAGAAGGATATGGATTCAAATTGGTCAACACATTAGCGAAGTGACGTCATTCAAGACTGGGGCTCTACCCAGCTCATGTGTATCATAACAGTAGCATTATCTGAAGCCTGAGTCCCTCGGGTTCAGCATGCATCTATCAATTGTGACAATAGACTTCCTTGTTTCTATCTGTGGAGATGGAATGTGTCTCTTTAACTCATTGGTCCAGTTCGCTCAACCTGCTAGCAAATTGAGCCAATCGCCAGTGTCTATTCGGTGGAATGGATGTTGGGAAATATTAGGCATTCCTTCCATGTTCTGGTCTAACCTTGCTCTTAGTAAGGTTAGTGAGCCCGTTTGGACTTGGTGCATGCCAAGTGGAGCCATGCTGCTTCTTAGAGCTCTTAGTGACTATAGCCGTTTCCCTGTATTGTGGCTTTTCCAAGGATAACAGAATCTAAAGTCTTCCTTTATTTCTCAAGCTTAAGCACACACTCCACCCACTAACAGAATTCTTGAGAATGACTGTATAGGTAAGCATGCAGGGGCAAGCCTATGGGGCTCATTCACAGTGGACAAGTAGCGGCGGAGCCTACCTGACAGGAATGGGGCCTGTCTGGCTGAGATACTCATGTTCTAGTCCCAGCTCTCCTGGTTTCCCTTAGTTAAGCTCGATGGGTGTCAGCTTTCTTGTCTTTAAAAGAGAGTCAGTACCACTTACACAGCTCTAATCCCCGAGGAGCTGAAATGCTCCAAACTCTGAAGTCTTTTAACTGTTCTGACTCAGATTTCTGGTTTTCAGATTAAAGATGCTCTAACGTACCTACAGACACTTCCAAATCTTCAAGAATCAAACCGGGAAGTACTCTGGTCTCCAAAATTTCAGATCAGGAGTACTCAACCCAAAAGATTGTCATGGAGATGAAAGAAAACAGTGTCCCTGTGTTTGCTAAATATGTTCAATCTCACCCCCAGCCTCAGAGCCTTGTATTATCAGTTGGGCAGGGAGTTGGGGAGACTGTGGGCAGGAATCCATGCTCTTGCCAAGCATTTCTGGGGGATCTTGAAGCAGGCAGATGGACACCCCTGAGAAGCATGTCATCGCAGTGAGTAATGGGGTGCCCACTGTGTCCATGTCTTGTGTGAAGCTCGGTGATGAAAGACAATTTGGCTGGGAATTGAAAATGCCGGAACACAGCCATGTGTACCACCCGGCCTTGTCTTAAACAGCCTTCAGCTTTTAGTCCTGTTGTCATCCCCTTCCTTCAGACTTGGGGTGTTTTCACTGACGAGAAGCAAATAAAGGAGAGTCGGCTTTCCCTCCGGCCTTCCTCCCTCAGCCTCCCAGTGCTGACCCTAGAGAATGCAATCACCTCTTCTCTTGCTCCACGTCAAGTTCCGAGTTTGCTCTCTTCATTATCCCTGTAATTCCCAGCTCAGTGTGGACTGCGCGCAGTCAGTGGTACTCTTCAGCCATGCTATGTCAGGCTTAGGTTTGAGGGACAATGTCTTTTCCTCTTCTGTCCCTTTATTATCTGAGCACAGCATGGGGCCCTGTCCACCCAGTGTTTTCTTCCTTGTGGTCCTTGGCTGATAGCATCATCTGAGAAACTTCTCAGCCTTCCCAAGCCATCTCTCTTCAGGAGGCCCTGTCCCCAGACTAGTGATGGCCCTTTCTTTGTACCCAGACAGTCCTTCTGTCTGAAACTCTACAGAGAAAAGTCTACTCTGGTCGGGCTTACATTTCCTTCTTTTGTCTCTTAGGGACTCTGAGATGACTTGTTCCCAATCTCCTGGTCTCATTTATCTGATGATGAAGGAAAGAAGAAGAAAAAATTCATACCCTAAGATTTGATGGCTGAAATAGCAACCATCCATTTTCTGTGGATTCTGCCACTGAGGCAGGGTTTAGAGGTCACCTTCACAGCTGTCATCAGTGGGTGAGCTGGGACCCAGTTTCTCTCATTTTTTAAAAAGATTTGTTTATTTTATGTATATGAGTATACAATAGCTGCCTTCAGACACACCAGAAGAGGGCATCAGATCCCATTACAGATGGTTGTGAGCCACCATGTGGTTACTGGGAATTGAACTCAGGTCCTCTGGAAGAGCAGTCAGTGCTCTTAGCCACTGAGCCATCTCTCCAAGCCCCTAGGCCTGGAGTAATGGGTAACTGAGGTGACTGTCATAAGTCCAAAGACCTCTCTCAGCTGTGAGGTGGGGAACAGCTCTGGACTTCCTTACACAGCTGTAAGAAACCAAGAGGAAGAACACAAAAGTCTCTTAAGTCCTGGGTTTGGAGGTCACACAGCGTCACCTCCATGGCCTCCCACTGCTCAGAATATTCTGGTGGCCTGCCTAGACCAAGGACAGAGAACAGCCTCCAGCACTTGAGGGAAGGAGATACAAATTGAACCCTTTATATATAATCTTCCAGCCTCATACCCTTCTGCCTATTGTGAGGCCTTGCATTGATCAGTCTGCAAAGAATACAGGTCTTGTCTCTGGAAAAAAACAAACAAACAAAAAACCCTCAAAAGCTGGTGGAAGACATAGCAAAGGAGAGCCTTGCCACCTGATGTGAAAATTGATAATAACGCCATCATCTTGGAAGTATTTACCACAGTCACTGGGCTTCATCTTGTTGAACCATCACTGTTATGTTCTGGGGGAGCACATGTTATCTGTCAGAGGGTTATCTTAATTAGCTTTCTATTGGTGTGATAAACACCATGACCAAAAGCAACTTGGAGAGGAAGGGGTCCTCCCCACCCTTACACATCCACATCACAGTCCATCCTTGAAGGAAGTCAGGGCGGGAACTCAAGGCAGGAACTTGGAGGTAGGAACTAACGGAGAAGCCATAGGGAATGCTGCCTACTGGCTTCCTCCTGGTGGCTTGCTCCATTTGGTTTCTTGTATACCCAGGACCACCTGCCCAGGAGTGGCACCAACCACAGTGGGCTGAACCCTCCCACATTAATCATTAATCAGGAACATGTGCCACAGACTTGCCTACAGGTCCATCTGATAGAGGCATTTCTCAATTAAGTTTTTCCCTTTCTGATGTGTTTAGATTTGTGTCAGGTTGACAAAACCCAGGCAAACAAGGAACGGTGTTAGGTGCTGAAGAGAGAGGCAGAATTATGCCCCGGAGTCTCAGACACTGTTGGAACGGCTCAGCCAATAAGCAGATGAGGGCAGGAGAAGGAGGGGGACTACATAAAGTTTCTCTCCGTGATAGACACCTCAAGGCTGCTCTCCTGGGCCCTTGGTAGGCTGCTTGTGTCTTTTCTGTAACTTCGGGCTGAGAACACAGTCCGGGATGTCCTAGGGCTGGAGAACAAAGGAGTCACCTGCTGCCTAAGTGTCTCAGGGTCACGTGACCAGGGAAGCCTCGTTTCCCCAAGCCACACAGGAAGCCGCATCTCTGAAAACTCACCCATGACGTCAGCGCTGCATCCAGAAAGGCCCCTGTGCCTTCCTCCCACGCATTCCCCGCATTTACCAATTACTGAAAACAGCTCAAAATAGCACCTGTCCCTCCCCCGGGGCCGCTGCATGAATACTGCTTGTGATCATTTTCGGGAGGGATAGAGTCTGCAGGAAATCGGTCCAAAGAGAGGATTATTATCAGGCATGTGTGCCAGTGCCAGGTCTGGTTTTAACTGCCTGGATCTGGCCAGCATGCACTTTGCGGTTTTTTTCCTGCAAGACCTTCATGGGTAGCTGTGACTAGCAGTGCCATGGGAGGCCATAAGGACAAACTCAGCAAGGACAAGCTCCTAGCCCTGGGGTCTTCTGGAAACCATGCAGTGATCTATTTTCACCTTAGCCCAGTATCTCTCTAATCTAGGACGGTCCCAAAGATCCCAAGAGACTCCTGTGCCACCGTCCCCCTTCCCCCAGTTACTCATAAACTCATTGTAAAGTCTGCCAGAGTTGTGGGGAAAGATGCTTTTTGCAACACAATAAATAAAACCAACATAATAAGATAAATAGCCATCAGTAAGTTTGCAGAAGCCATGGTGCCCTTTGAGGATGAAGCTCCACATAACAATTAAATGAACGAGTGGATCTCTCCATAATGGAATTGGAAGCACACCAAGGACTATTGCGAACTGAATGCTAGCCACACGAATATGTTCTACCTCTCCGTGTATCTGTCTATCCATCATCTCTCTCTGCCCACACGTCTATCTACATGATAAATCAGTTAGTGTTATTTCCTTCCAGGAAGGACCTAAAACTGGGAAAGGGAAGGGCTGCGTGATTTGAATGACTATAAGAATGTGTGCATGCTGATATAATGTAAAAATTTAAAAACAAACAAACAAACATTGTAATTGGTTGTGGTAGTGCACGTCTGTGGAGGGACCAGAGAGGAGCCTCGGCAACACAGTGAACCCTTGTCTCAATAACAACGATAAGATAATAAATTCTCAAGCCAAACAAAGCTGGAGAGAATAAGCCACCAACAGATCCTAATGCAATCCATCCCTAATTTGAGTCTCAGTTTATTTGGGTGTCTCTTCTTCCTGGGCATCAGTCCTGCTCTGAAATAGATTGTCTGGCACCTTGCCTCTCCCCTATGTCACCCTCCTCCGTCTTCAGCTTTCATTTTACCTCCGGGCCCTTCCTTACCCCAGCCACACTATCCCAGACTCTAGAAGGCAACAGCACAGCTCAGTAGTCTTGGGTTCTAAATGCAGGGTTGTTCTTCATCTGCCCTGGGTGCCTTTGCCTAATATTCCCCAAGGGCCTTTCCTAATGATTTTTTTTTTTTTTTTGGTCACTTTCTTCTCTTCCTGCCTGGTGAACTCAGTTCTGTTCCCCTGGCCTCCTGCAAAACTGCCGCTAGGAGTAGGTATGTGAAGTGGAGACTCTTGGACCACTGCAGGGACAGGTGACAAGAGATACTGGATTTGTCCCCCAAGCCAGTGGTTGGTCTGTAAGACCCATAAGTGGCCTCTTTGTCTTGGAGTAAGCAGCCTGAGTGACCCTTTCAAGGAGCTTTGAGGGCTCAGGGGCCCTACACTGACAAGTGGCTGAGAGCTGGTTAGAGTCTTCCTGTGGGACATCCTGGGAGCAGAGCCAGTGAGCAGCCCAAGTGAGGAGAAGGAGCCATCATGAGGTCCCTCACTAAGCATCACCATCCTGTCTGTTCAGACCACCTGACCGGGCTCTTCTGGTTAATCTGCAGGACGACACTCTAGGGAGGGTTTCCAGAGCAGGGGCTGGGGCCGGGGCTGCCAGCACTGTAGCATTTGACTGTAGGAAATGGTCCTTGTTCTTGTGCAGAGAACTCTAGAAGAAAGAGCACTTGTCCCTTGAAACTGGCTCTTCAGACTTCTTTATCTGCAACTGTGCTCAGAGGCAGGTGGATGAATGAAATGACCCCTGATAATGACCCTGATAACGTGGGGATCCCACAGTGCCTGGGAACAAATGTTGTGACTGTAATCAGCAGGGTTTCTGGGGCCTATTTTCCCTTGGCGAGTTGGCAACCCACAGCTTACCTGAATTAGGTGAGGCAATTCCTTACCTCACAACCCTGCAGGTTGTCAGTTGTTCTTCAGGGGCTTGGCCATGTCCACTCTGCTGGCAGCCTGCAGAGCAGGTCTCTCTCCTGTTGTGACTTTCTTCCCCACCATTAGTACAGCACAGTGTACCTAGACTTCACACAGATGCCTTCTCTTCCCCTTAGCAAGGCTCCCTGTTCTTTGGCTTTTTCCAGATCCTCTGTCTATCATCACTGACCCAGGACTCTGAATATCTATTAATAATCACCCTTGAGATGACGCAATCCAAAATGAGCAAAACCACCACAATATTAACCGCTGTGGTGGGGTGTGGGACAGATGTGTGCACTGTCTTGCTTGTAAGGGGGGGTGAAGGTGCTGAGCGGTAGCAGCTGATGCCCCTTCTGAGGGCATTAGGACCCTCCTCAAACAGGAGCCAACTCCAGGGACACAAGGAGCAGAGAGGGGTTGGTAACAAAGCCACTTGGAGAGCTGAGATGCTGCTGCTTGGATTATCATCAGCTGCCAGTATCTTTGCATAAGTACTGGTAGGTGGATGTCTGGTCAAAGCTGATGTGTGGGTGTTGGAAGAAACAATCAAATTGACGTGATTTAAGAACCGAGGGTTATTTTGAACTCTTTCGTTCCCATTTGAACGTCCTCCTTTTTCTAAAAAAAAAAAAAAAAAAAAAAAAAAGAAGAAGAAGAAGTTTTTTTGTTGTTGTTGTTGTTGTTTCATTTTTTTGTGGGAAACCAGGAAAGAGGAGGAAAATTGGTAGAGAGAGGCTCAATTCGTTCCTGTTCTGTTCCTGTGCTTGGAATATTGCCTGGATGCAGGGGCATGGCCAAAATGACCCTCATCATCTTCTCACAGGGCAGGAAGGATCTCGGCTAATGGTTTCTTGGAAGCAAGAATGATGCCCCTGTGGCTGGAAGGGAAACTTGTAGTTATGGTAACCATGCGATTCAGTTTCCCCATGTGAGTGGGTGGTCCTAGTTTATGAGAAGCAAAAACTGGGGTTCAGAAAAACACTCAAAGCCAGGCACCAAAATGACCAAAAAGAAACTAATAGGGCAGCTCCAAGTCTTGGTAGAAATGCAGCAACGCTCTTGCCAACCCCCACTGCCTTTCCTGTGGGGAAGGAAGGTCCCACAGATAAGAAAGGGTCTTGGAGAATGTGTGTGTCAAGAATGAGAGACCTGTGAGGATAAGGGGGTGGGGGAAGGAAGCCTGTTTCACAGAGCAGGAGGATGGAACACAACTATCATTGATTCGTCCGATTAAGAACTGGGCATATTAAGCAGATTTGGGGTGTCTTGAAGGAAAGAACAGTCTAATAAAATATTTTAAGAGACCGTGAGAGTCAAGTCCTCTCCTATTCCATTCCTACCAACTTAGGCAATCCCTCTCATCTTTCCTGACCAGAGTAAATGCCAGCGGTAATTTTTAGATTAGGGTGTTTCCTCCTACACCAGGACTTTTCCAGACTTTATGACCCTAAGCACAGCTGCTGTATGAAGCCTGAGAGCCCCTTGCCCAAGCCCAGTTACCAAGAAAAGATATCACGGTTTCACTTGGCAGCCAACAGAATCCTCCAATCCCACGTTGGACTGGGAAGCCAGATTTAACTCACACAGTGTTTAAGACACCCAGGAGCAGAGACATGCTACTGTTTGCATAAATGTCCTCCCACTGAACTTCCTCCCTGTCCATCTGTCCCTTAGCTGTCACACTGCTCAGACCGCCTTGTGGATAAACATGAGAGTCCCAGGAGCAGAGTGGCACAGAGCCCTTCATCCTGCCAGGCTCCCCATCACGGATCCAGTCTTGCCCTGGTTCTCTTCCCTCTGTTCCTGCTCCCATCCCTTTCTCATTCCCTTTATCTCCTTCCTCTACAGTCCCATTTCTGGCCCAGCTTAGCCCTCTATAATGACTTAATCTTGCCGACAGGGTGACAAGCGGATGAATCGAAGTCTGAGGCTTTTTTTCTCCACTCTAGATTCATTGGAAGATTTCTCCCAGATGCGGCACTAAAACCCCAGATTCAATTTCCCTTTGACATAATAACCGAATTAGTCTCATATTGTCATACATAAATTACTAGCCAGTCAGGGTGCCACCAGAGGGAGAGAGAGCTGGAGAGAAAGCAAGACATGAGCATCCGAAGGGGTGTGACTGTGACAAGCAGGGACCTGAATAACAATGGGACCAGAAGGGTAGCAGCTAATCATAGCTGACAAATGAGGAGAATTCCCGGGCTGCAACAAAGGTAAAGAATATTTACCTTCCTCCCCATGCCCCTGGCCATTAAAATGTCACCACGGGGAGCTACGCACCTTACAAGTGATACACAGATCTAAATATCTTCTCCGTTAAGCACTGCTCTGTTTGCAAAGGCTGCTTTCCAAGAGGAAAATGAGGTTTTCTTGAAACTCCGTTGCAGCTTCCAGGCCTGCTGGTGGAAGTTGAGCTGAGTAGGAGACTTACGTGAGTCTTAGTGTGGTGGACCAGTCCTCACCATGGTTGTAGGGACGTTAGCCTGGATAGCTCTGAGTGCAGGAGCATGCTGGCCTGCATAACTATGTTGGGAATCAGATCCTGGGCAGAAGGGGTTCAAACCTGAGCCAGCTAAAGTGGGGTTCCTCAGCTCTCCACCAGCCACTCCTCTCAAGCTGGAGTCCCGAGGGCTAGCCTTATGCCTCCCCCTCTGAGCCCTTGCCCCCGGCCCATCTGTCCATCCTGTTCAATGCTCCTCTAGGAACTTCTGAGCTTCACCTCCGTATCCCAATGCGACATTAAGGCCTGTTGAAGAGTCCTGGTGGTCTTCCCACTTCCTGTGCTCCCTGACAACCCATGGTCTACCCATCCTCTGAGTGTACCTTGCCCAAATGCAGATTTACTGACAGTATGCCCCCAGTTAAAACCTTTCACTACTTCCCTAAAGAATGATGTCTAAGCTTTGAGGCATTTGCTAGTAAGATGGTCCATGACCTATCGCTCTGTGCAGACCCCTGACCACAGCCAGGCTCATGGTACTGATTGTTTCCAGGCAGGACCCTTGTATTGCTTCTAGCTGCTCCTTTGGCCTGGAGAGTTAGCCTTCTCTACTTGAGCACTTCCCATGGTAAGCATAGCTTACCAACCTTGGACCAACCTACCACCATGCACAGGCCTCCACTGCCTCTGCCTTCTCTGTGACTGTTCCCAGTGGCTAGTTGGTTCAACTTTAGCTCTATGTATCAAATCCTTCAAAGATAAGCATGAGATGTCGACATGGGAAGCACCAGGTTGTCCAAAGAGAGGTGAACTGGCCCAGGTTGGGAAGAGAGCAGGTCAAATCCACCCCCCATGCCGATCAAAGCTGAGCATGGGATTTTACACCTTGCTACATTCGTCCATATCCAGCACACAGTAGGGCTTTTGCAGATGTTCAGAAAATAAATCTCAAAGAGGTACAGTAAAGCCAGTCCTGGCCAAGCAAGGATTCAGTAGATGCCATGTCTCCCATAAGATCCTACCTCGTGGGTATGCAAGCCCATGTGGGCAGGTATGGGGGCCTAAGGTTGCCACCCAAGCTCTTCTTCACTTTCTTTTTCCACTTAGTGTTTGAAATTGGCTTTTCACTGAGCCTAGAGCTCATCATTTCACCCTTGGAATCTGCTTGTTTCTGCTTCCCAGATCTGGGGTTGCGGGTACTCACCACCATGCCTGGCGTGCACGTGGGTCCTGGGGCTTAAACTCCCAGCCTTATGCTTGTACACTGAGCACTTGACTCACAGAACCATTTTCCCAACTCTAAATTTTGTTTTTTTACTGCTAGACTGCCATGAGTCCAACAGGGTCTCAAAACTATGTGACTTGGGATATGTTGGGTCTCCCAGTGGCCAATGTGGAGCATGCCCTACTGTTAATCCTCAGGAAATGTCTACAAGATGATCTTCTGTGGATTCTGCTCTAAGGAGCTGACCACTGAGGGGATCATAATGAGCAGGATATGACAGACTACGAGCAAGAGCTGGACCCTCTTCCGCTTTGTATCTCTGTCTGAGACGAACATTTTCCGGGAGTGCTAACACAGCCCCTGCTCAGAAAAGGCTGGGAGTCCCACACGCACGGCTCAGGGGACAGGTTGTGATCCGTCCATTTCCATCCAGCATTGTGTTTCTCTGTTGGTGTCACTGTGACCCGTTCTACTTGTTTTTATGCAGTATATTATTTTGCTTTTATATTTCTACTTTATCTGCAGACCTGCAGAGTTCCAAGAACTTAACTGGATCCAAAGCCAATGCATTAACTCCCTGGCTCAGCCCGGGTGAAATGAGGAAACAGCCTTCCCTCTCCTTATTTCGTCCACTACTCACACCTGGTCTCCACGGTGGCCTCCTCACCTCCACTGGCGGGATGAAGACCCTCCAACCTTTCAATCAGTCTGGTGTTGTCCGGGTTTGCCCTTCCAGTTATTACAAGTCCGGTTCCAGATACATGCAGCATATCCTCACTTATATGTGAAACTAAAAGAGTTCGACTCATAGGCATGGAAATGGTTTCCAGACCGGAAAGAGGGAGCGAGCAAGGGGTGGGGTGGGGGTGGGGGTGTTCACAGGTGCAACCGGATAGGAAGAATAACTCCTGGCGTTCTATGTCACAGTCAGATGGCTGGAGTTGGCTACTAATTGAATATTTCCAAGTATCTAGTAGAGAGGATTGTGAATGTTTTCATCGCAGAGAAACAATAAATGTCTGAAGTGATGGATCTGCCAATTACTAGGATCTGATCATTACAAGTGGTACACATGTATTGAAATATCATACCACCCATAAATATGTACAATTACCGTGTGTCATTTACAAAAGAAAGCAAGCTCAACCTAGGACAGAACTCATTCCTCTTGCCTAATGAGAAGAGTCTCCCAGCCCCCAGCCTGCCTCAGACCCAGAGCCAGAGGCCCTGCAGCAGGAAGGGGCTAGCCTCCTCTACCTTTCCTTCTATCTTTCCTTCTGCTGTGCCTCTTTGCCTTGCTACTCTGGGGGCTGACAGGAGAAAGAAGAGCTTTAGCTGAGTTCAAACTTCTGATAGTTCTCTGTGGCTATCAAATAGCCAGGGAGATGCCTAAATACAGCTTACAGAGGGATTTTGTGTGCTCTTAGAGAAGTTACCTGGGGAACCTCCATCACACAGGTTCCTGATAGGACAATGGCTCCCTACCGCCTCTCACAACTCCCACGTAGTCAATTCTAGAGCAATCCACATGGTCTGCCTGGGATGATTCTCAGGCAATGATGGAATCTTTGGAGGCAATTCAATTACAGTCAACCTCTAACAGTCCTTCCAGTGTTCAAGATATGCTGGGGCTCCCCAAACCACAGTTAGCTCTGGGTCTCTCCCTCCCTCTCCCTCTCCCTCTCCCTCTCCCTCTCCCTCTCCCTCTCCCTCTCCCTCTCCCTCTCCCTCTCCCTCTCCCTCTCCCTCTCCCTCTCCCTCTCCCTCTCCCTCTCCCTCTCTCCCCATCCCCATGCACATACACTTGCACATACATGCAATGGCATATGCTGTATGCTGTATGTCATTGCATGTAGAGACCACCAGAGGTCAATCTTTAGTGTTACAGAATTTTAATTAAAGACTGATCTGAGCCACAATGTAGTGACAACATTGTCTTTTTGTAAAGGGCTTTCTTTTCTTTTCTTTTCCTTTCTTATTTTATTTTATTTTATTCTATTTTATTTTTTGTCTTTCTACGTAGCCATGGGTTTCCTGGAACTCATTATGAGGACCAGGCTGACTTCAAACTCCACCTAGCTCTGCCTCTCAAGTGCTGAGATTAACGACATGTGCCACTCCACCTGGCTCTAAGTGACTTCTTAAAGCTTTCTTTACTGGCCTACAGTGGTACAGAGATGGAATCTCAGCTCTCAACCTCACCTTCTCCTCCCTGGCTGGGAGCTTAAGGCTACTGGGGGCGCAGAGCCTATCTTGCTCTCTTGGTAAGTCTACAGCTATGCTTGACACTGTGCCTACTGGGGAGGGTCCTGGTAGACACAGGTGGCATGCCCAGGAAGGTGGCTGGGGAGAATAGAAAAGATCGTCCAATGACAAGAGCAGACTATGAAAGCCACCATCTTGAGCAGAGAAGGCAAGGGGAAGAAGATGTCCCCAGATCCTTTGTAAAATACAGGTCTCTTGGACAGGACAGTAACCTTCAATACATGGATTATGCCATTCAAACTGTGGACAAACAGGGCATTGGGGAAATAAACAGCCCCTCTCTTCTCTCTTCAGTTCTCCTGAAGGCACCCCCACTGGCTGGGTTTAGCCCAAAGACTCAGGTTAACACTGTGGCAGGATGGAGAAGCAGGGCAATAAAGGATGTGTTGGGGGTGGGAATTCATTATATTGTCCCCATCTCAGCCCCTTAATGAGACACCAAGGAAAGTTCATTGAACAACTGCTCTCCTCTGCCCCTAATGGCAAGGTATCTGCATCCCAGTGTGGACTGCAAGACAGGGTGAAAGGTCCGGGGCTGGATGGTAGTCTCTCACCTTCTGCCAAGTCTTACTTCCCTAGACTTTGAACACCACTGTGAAGGCCACGTCCAGAAAATACCATAAAGCTAGCATAGGAAGGGAGTCTGAGTGAGAGATTACCTGCCATTTCAAGTCCTCTGGGCCACACTACACCCTTTACTGGCACGTATCATTAGAACTGGCTCAGCGTGGATGGCTGGGATTTCTCCAGGAGACGGCGGGGAGAAAAGAAACAACTGGATCAGTGATCAGTGATGCCCACAGTAGAGGCAGTGTTGGGACCTGATTTGGGCCACATAGGGTGAGATAACGGTGCCTCTCTTCCCGCTTTGCCTCTCCAAGGACTGGCTCAGACAGGGTCCAAGCCCTGGTGTTGTCACCATGTGGGCAGAGTTGTGGGTTTCTGTTGGCACCCTCACTCCCCACAGAGCTGGCTCTGCCTGAGAGTACTGCCCAACTCTGAAAGCTCATCCATCAATGTCAGGGCTCCCACTGACAGCACCAGGCCAGCCTCGCATAGGCTGAGAGGAGGAGGCCTGCTGACACATTGCTTCCTTGTCTTCAGGTCTTCCTCTCCCACAGTCAGGTGGGATGAAGTGGGAACACAGAAGAGGGAGGACTGGGCACTGAGTACCTCAGTCACTACTAAGTGCCTAGGACGATGCTTGTGTTCTGCCTCAAAGCATGCTGGGGTTCAGATCTGGCCTGGGGTAGTTGAAGATGATTGTGCAGGCGGCAGGGGTTGGGGAAAAGGATGGTATAGGAAATCCAGGGCCATCAGGCACCTGTCTGCCCCTCACCTCTAGCCGGTGTAAGCTGCTGATTAAGCACCGAGAGTTTCTTTCAGATGTGTCTCTGCTCACATCTCCAATCAGGCACTCCTCCCACCCCTGCCCACATACCTTCAGAAAACCATACCCCGGCTTCCTGACCTGTAAAACAGAATGACAGATCATACAGGCCCAGGCTGAGGATTAACTAAGCTAATATATGTCAGCTGCCTATCACCACGCCTGGCATCCAGTTTGCAGGCAATAGGTGGCAGCCAGTATTGTTACTGTTGGCAGGCTCTCATTATTCTTGCCAGGTCAAATCGTATGTGGTAGCAACCACTGGCCATTTATTTATTCAAGCAGTCTTTTCCCATCACCTCTCATAGGACACCTGAGAAAGAGATCCCAAGAGCTCCAAGTTCAGTGGTAAGGCCACGACTCAGGACATGCAGAAGTCCTTGAAAGTGAGGACCAGGCAGATCAAAGAGGCCAGGTCCCTGCAGCTGAAACTGGGCAAGCTGAGATGAACAGGAAGACCATTTCAGGCAGATCGTAGCCAGCACTGATTACAGAGACCAGAAAGACACAGCAAGGTGTCTGAAGGCCAGGAACAGGAGGAGAGTGAGCTCCAGGGTAGTCCAAATGCTAGATAGTATGGCAAGCTGTGGGCACAGACGACCTATCAAAGGAGCTGGTGTCATCTAAGAGACCTTGTGGGTGTGGCCAGGACTTTAACCAAGGTGACTGAGAGCTGCTATCCAGGGCTGATGAAGGAGGACCTCAGACCTGACCCTGGGAGGTTCTTTGCCGTCTGATCTCTTGGGTGTTGTTCTCTGGAAATGGGTTGGGGGGCTGTTTCTGCTGTGGCTGAGAGCCATTACGGTCTAGGAGAAACAGTACCTATTCCTGAGCTTCTCTCTGCCCCTGCAGGGTCAGGAAGCCTGGCAGGGGACCGCATTCCCATCTAGGATGTCCAGGCCTGGTACATCTTCCAATGCTTCCAGACAGCCCATTTCTGCTGAGAACATTGAACTCACCCAACCTCCCACCCCTACCCCAAACCCCCAGCACAGATCGCTGTCCTCCTTGGAGAGAGCAGCTGAATCCACAGTTTAAATATCCAGTTGAGAAAAACAGAGGCCACGCCCCTTTGAACTCATCGCTTGGTGACAGAGCAGTTGAGTACCGTCCCTTGTGCTGTGGAGACACGGGGCGTGGAGTGGGGACTTTCTCCACACTTTCCGAAATGGAATTGTCCCTGGCAGTCTCCCAATCTCAAGACGCTTCTGCAGGTGGTGGAGCTACAAGGCTGCATTAGAGGCAGAAACATCAACAGAGTGAGAGGAGCAGGCAGAAGGATTGGGGAAGGAGTTTTTAAATCCAGGTCTCGGGTACTCTCAGAAAAGTCATTTAAGTTTCACAAGCCTTGGTTTTCTCCCCTCCTTCATGGAGTTGGGCTGCATTACAGGTGGAGATTAATCATGATAATTAATGTCTCCATGCCTCAACTACACAATGCTGGCCCATGGCCAACACAGTGCTGTGGTGTGTGACATGTGTATTCCCAGGATTTTAGAGCAATGAGTCAAAGCAAGTAAGTTTACAACCTGAAGGAACATAAAACCCTCTACTAAACTATAGACAAATATATATATATATATATATATATGTGTGTGTGTGTGTGTATATATGTGTGTATATATATATGCCAATAGGTAGTAACAAAACCAATTCTATCCCTGTTATAATCTCTTGGACTCTAGCTAGGCTCCTGGGTCCTTCTTCCCTCTTCCCTGTCATTGGGAGTACATCTCCTTGAAGCCACATAAAAGGCACAGTTTGGGGAATGCCTTCCTTGGCACACACCACAGAACAAATGCCTGGGTATGTACCGTTCCAGGTTTAGCTTCTTTGAGACATACTTAACCCATAAGTTAAACTTTTGAATATAAGCTCATCTAACTGGTCTTCCCACCCATCCATCCACCTTTGACACCATTGCAGAAAAATCTTTAGATGCGAATATCCAGGCAACAAGCCAGAGGGGCAGACCAGAAGAAAAGAGCAGAGTGTAGGAGAGTGAGCTAAGGACGGGGGGGGGGGGGGACGACCACTGCTGAAGAGAGACACTCAGAGAACAACAGAGACTAGCAATGCAGGACTGAAGAGCTTCCAGGGGTGGATAGGATCCAGAACCTCCACAAGATGATGTCCATACTGGGGGGTGTGGGGGTTTGAATATGCTTGGCCCAAGGAGTGGCACTATTAGGAGGTGTGTGGTCTTGTTGGAGGAAGTGTGTCACTGTAGGGATGAGCAATAAGACCCTCCTAACCACATGGGAGCCAGTCTTCTCCTAGCAGCCTTAAGGTATAGATGTAGAACTCTCAGCTGGTACTGCATCATGCCTGTGTGGATGCTGCCATGCTCCCATCTTGATAATGGACTGAACCTCTGAACCTGTAAAAGCCAGCCTCAATTAAATGTTGTCCTTATAAGAGTTGCCTTGGTCATGGTGTCTGTTCACAGCAGTAAAACCCTATCTTAGACTGGGGGTGGGGGGGCATGAGGGGAGGTAGAGAGGAAAGGACTGCTGTGACCATTTTAGTCACTGTGGGTCACAGCCCCTTTGGGGGTCGAACAACCCTTTCACAGGGGTCACCTAAGACCATCTTGGATATCAGATATTTACATTATAATTCAAAGCAGTAGTCGAATTACAGTTAAGAATTAGAAACAAAAATAATTTTGTGGCTGGGAGTCATCACCACATGAGGAACTGTATTAAAGGGTCAAAGCATTAGGAAGGTTTCGGACCACTCAGCTGGTGAGACATGTCGGCTATTGCTAAATAAACAAATGAACTGTCGCTGCTCCTGAGACTGGCTCATTCCAGCTGCTCTTTTGCAGACAGGACTTAACAGTCTGTCCTCATGGCCTGGGGACCACACTCTACCAGGTTTCGGATGGAGTCTCATCTCAGCCTCGCCTTCTGATTGCTGCCCCCTCCCCGCCGCCAAGCTTAGCACAGAACCATCTGCTTGCTGGAAGCACATTAGCTTAGACACCCCAGATTTTCAGTTGTGTGATTGAAGGCATAGGCTGAAGGCAGTTTTGATGAACAACAACAGTGAAGTGCATTTTAAAGTATAGATTTTTAACCTCTCACTGTACTGTTCATTAATTTTATTCCTACTGAAGTGCAGTTATAGGCCTGGTGCTTGTCATCGATCAGGTTTGATCTGAGAACATTCTTTGTTAATGCCTAAAATTATTAAAAAGAACTGCAAGGTGTGTTTAGCTAGCAGTCACATCATTTCCACCATGAAGGTGTTTTCCTGGAGTGGGCTGTTGCCCAAAGGCAATAGAACCACAGATTTTGAGAACTCTGCCAGAGTCATGGTGATAAGCTTTGGCATCTCAGAATGTCCTTGGACCCCAAATAACAACCCCAAAACCTAAAACTCATGCTCATCCAAACTTGAATTGCCCCTCAAGCTGTCACACAGACGCAGCCATCATCTGCTCACGCCATCTTCCCACCACAGTTGAGTCTGAATGTCTTCATGTTCTAGAACAAATTGGTACTCTCTCTACTCCCTGTAGCTTCAGGTTCTCTGTGTTCAGATTTCTTCAGGAAAAAAAAATGAGTCACAGGTTGTCCAACACATCGGGCTTCTCAGGGGTGGCAAAGCATTTGAATGAGTCTCTTGGGCAGGTGCCCACCGCCCAGCAATGTGAAGAATTAAGAATGAAGAAAATGTAGGAGCTGGGAGCCCCTCCCCTGCTGGAGCAGGCATGCAACCATCTCACAGCGTACCCAGAGTGTGGAGGAGACCCCAGGCCAGGAGATAACTCAGCTTCTTACAATGCATCTAAGCTCCTCACACTCAACCAGAAGGGGATAAGGCCAACCAGATGAAGCATGCAAGATCATTAAGAAAAACAAAACATTTAATTAGAAATGTCAAGTGGGCAGCTTAGGATCAAGTGAAGGAGACTTGTCCTGAAGGCCATTCTATACACTTAAATAGAACAGAAATCACAAGTCAGCCCATCTGGAATATTATATATTCTATATGTAATATAGATTAACAGTCTAATGGGCTCAGGACAAAAATTTCTTTGCATGTATTTGACTTCTTCCAGGGCCAACAGCCTCTATGATTGGCCCTTGTGTGCTTGGCCTGATCTTAGCTCTCATTAGGGAACTCTTAGGTTCCGGGCAGTGAGCTCAGAATTCTGCTTAACTGCTACACAGCCCTTTGGAATATAGATTGCATCCCCATTTTATTGATGTATCAATAGAGTCATAGATAGGCTAGAGTGATCAATCTCCAATCCCAGCATTTCTGCCTTTGAATCTTCACCAGCGCCTCAGCTGAGACTGTTTAAGATGTCAGGGGAGCGTTTTCCTTGTAGCTGAGTGTCATGCTCAGTGTTCCTACTTGAGAAACAGTACCAATAAGAACTTTGTGGAGTTCGCTAAACTCAGCAGGACTGCAGATAGGGCTAAGCATCTACACTTCGTAAAACTTTCCCTAGGGACTGTTACATCGGACTGCAGGGACTTCTCTACGGAGAGGTTCCTCCCTAGCCATTCCTGTGCACCCAAGGCAACATCCAAGAAAAAGCCGAGTTGGAGAACCCTCTCCTGAGACCTTCTGCTCCAGGGCTGGGTCTCAGGAGTGGTGTTCTCGGCTCACCTGCCTGTCAGGAGAGCGGAAGGAACTGAGGACAAGCCAGGAGCCTCTGGTGCAGCCTCATCCATCAAGCAGCAGAGTGGGCTCTGAGAGTCTAGCCATTCCCTCTTGGCAGCATGGCTGAACTCAGCTCCCCTCTGTGAGCAGGGATCTGGCCACAATCCTCCAAGAAGGAGAGTTTAAGATTCTGTCTCTGGCATTTAAAATTAATATACTGATTAAGCGAGCAAGAGAGTACTTACAGGGAAAATGTCTTTGGAATTTTTTTCCCCTCCAAGGTGAAGGCCACTTAGCTCAAACTGAAAGTCAGCTAGCTCCGGGGGACCTTGACGTGTCTGGGGCTTAGCTATATAGGAAGAGAGCACTGTCTACACAGCCCTCCTGCATTTTTCCATGCTAGGCCTCGGTGACTCACAGGGTTTCTCTGTGTAGCCCTGGCTGTCCTGGAACTCACTCAGTAGACCAGGCTGGCCTCGAACTCAGAAATTCGCCTGCCTCTGCCTTCCAAGTGCCGGGATTAAAGGCATGTGCCACCACGCCCGGCTCTCAGTGACTTTTCTGTGAGAGCCTCAGGGAAGAGCTGCTCCGTGGCCAGAAGCCCAGCCTCGTCCAGGCATGTTGTCAACCTTGCGTACTCTATACATAGGTATGACTTTACCCAGCTACAAATCCCTCACCTACCGTCCTTCCATTGCTGCTTCCTTTAGCCATCCAGCTAGATATGCTTCTCATGTGTCCATCCATTAAACATTTATTGAACATCTTTGGTTCGCAGGCATTTAGGGCACATAGGTGAGCTACACTTCCCACCACTAATGCAATTTCAGAAATTCTCATTCTAAGCGGAGAGGCAATGTGCTAAAGCAATGGCTGGATACCTTCCCTTGACCTACTACCAAAGGCTCAATCTTAAGTCAAAGCTCAATTGAAATACTCTCAGACTCCCAAACTCCTCCCATTCGCCCAGATTAGATGCTCCCATGAGTTCTGACAGCATTTGTTTGTGGCTGGATCCCAGTCCCTGTCGGAACTGTCAATATCATCCTTTTCCACCCTGGGAGAATAGTCACCCATCTCCCTGAAATGCAAGTCACATGCTGAGCACAGAGCCTACGGAAGGACTATCTAGTGACTCTCTGACCTCTGCAAATACAGGAATGATCCGGAAAATTTGTCTAGGATGCTGACTCCTCAGTTCCCAAGCTCAACCTCCCGAGGCCTGTCTAGGACAAGTGTTCTGGAATTTCTGTTGGACAGAGAGAGTTGTTTGTTTGGTTTGGAGGGAGAGGCTCACACTATGTAGACCAGGTTGACCTTGAACTTATGCAATCCTCCTGCCTCTGCTTCCTGGGTGCTGGGCTTGCAGGCATGGACCCCATACCCAGCTGCCATTTGTTTGTTTAATTTAGTTGTTTAGATTGTTTGAATCACAGGTTTTCTCTATAGCCTAAGGCGGCCTTGAACTCACTCTGACCTATGCTAGCCTGGAATTCTAGATTCTCCTGCCTCAGCCTCCCCATGTTGGGAATGCAGGTCTGAGTCCCCGGACCTGGGAAACAACTGAAAAGATATAATACGTTGAATGCATCTTCTGGCTGATTCTGACACAGATGGACTGTAGCCCACTCTGGAATAAACACTGTGCTGGTAGCTCCCTAAAGTTATTTTGAGTGAAGGAGAAACCAAGGAACTGATGTTAACAAAGTGTCTGATTTCTGTAAGGGCTGTGGACTGTAGTGTCAACGTTAACTTCCTAGTTTCAATGTTGTATATAATTATATGAAATTTTTCCATTACTCTGGGTATGAAGACTACTCAGTATGAAGGGTACAAGAGACCTGTCTGTAGTGTTTTGGTAATGTACTATCAATCTGTAATTGCTCAAAGCAGAGAACCTGTGGTTTCCCAGTACTACAAGGATATAGAGTGGTAATTTGCTTGAGATCATTGATCAAGTGACCTTTCACCCACCGTGACATCAGCACTCCACAGACACCGACTGTCCCTCAGTGTAATTAATTCTATACTCAATTATTGTACAATTACTTTTCTGCAACACCTTTCCTTCTTTGCTTAGCTTCTCGGCGTCCTCTGAAACAATCTTATGATATTTACTTTCGAATTAAGGCTTGTTAAACTATTTGAGGAAGCTAAAGACAACGTTAGAAGTGAGGCAGATGATCTGGCTGGTTACAAAGCCAGAATGTAGATCCCGGCCCATCACAAGTGTGGACGCATCCCGGCGGTTCTCAGGCTTGGCTTCGCCTCAATGTCACCCAGGGAGTTTTGAAACACCCCAGAGAGTCAGGTATGGCAGAGCACACCTATAGCACTAACACTTAGGACACCAGGAGAGAGGATTAAGAATGACTTTGAGGCCAGTTTGGGAATCACAATGATATAAAATAAACATAACAGCAACAATGACCTCAGCTTCCTGGCTGAGAATGAACCAATGGGAATATCAGGATTTGACTATGTGTGTAGCGTCCAAAGTCCAAGTGAGCTCCATAGGGCATCAGCAGTGAGGGGACATTGGCCCAGGAGAGCATGCGTGCATCTGTTGGCGGCTTGTAAACAAGCTAAAGGCGGAGGGAGTGTATCTCTTCCCGAACTGTGAGCTTTAAATTCACTCTCCAAACTCCACTCTGGAAGCTTCTGTGTTCTCTGCTCTTCTTCTGTCTCAGAGTCAAGCCCCAGAGATGGGAAGGCTTCCAGCTGCCCTCTAACAGAGGCCTTTGTCTGTCTTCGGCACTGTCCACACATGCAGGTAGCTGCTTGTCCTCCTGGCTGGAAGATTCCTTTCAAGGCACATCCCATTCTGCCTGGCTTGGATGACTCTCTGAGTCCCTTGGAAGCTTACCAGGCCTTTACCTCGTCTTCTGACAGGCCCAGTACCTGCCGTGGTCAGAACATGCTGTCAGCAGAACATGCCGTGCCGGTCTGCTATGAGGGTAAAGGGGTCATGTCAAGGATAGACATCAAAGAGTCAGAACACTTGGCAAGGCGCTTGTGAGACCCCATCTGACCACAAAGATATTCTCTCTCAGCCTGGTCAGGCTGCCCATGGGTGTACCCGTGCTCTCCTGGACCAATGTCCCCTCAGTGCCCCATGGAGCTCACCTGAGCTTTGGACAGGACACATGGACAAGTCCTACTCCAGAAACAGATGTAGAACCCTTTCAGGAGCATCTCTTTCTCATGGATGCTGTGATCTTGTCTTCTTTGGAAAGGAATGCTTTTTCCAGACCAGGTCCCGGGTCTCACGATTCTAGAACAGGGTCTGTGGTCCCTTGACATTCTTGAGAGTGCTACTGAGGATGAGGAGGATGTTATAGTGACCAGAGGATGATGGGAGAGGGTCCAGTACCCCCTGGGAGTCCAACAGTGGTTCAGTGACCTACTCAGCCAGGTGCAAGGCTTCCAATGAGCCCAGGGCTTGTCCACTTACCCAGGGCCTACAAAGTCCCCTAACTCTAAGGCCAGATTAGCATCTACACTTTGCCCTGCCAGCCCTTCCTCCCTTCTGCTGGGAAGCAAAGTATAGTCAGACTGGGAAGGAGCACAACAATGATTTGGGGGTGACTTAGTTTCTGTGGCGTCTTTACCCACACAGTGAAGCAATGGTAGCATCCCGTCTTCAGTCCGCCTGAGTTGGGTGTAATGCTTTATTTCAGACTGTGCATTTTGCACAAACCCTGCCCACATCCCATTTCACAGATGAGGCGTATGGACCTGGTGCTGGCAGCTGTTGGTTTTAGCCTCGAGCCTCTCCATCCCTCTGCTGTGTTCCTCTGTATGGTCCCTAGAATCTGTCTCACTTACACCTAGAAGAGACCAGCCCTGTACCTGAAGGTTGCAAAAAATGCCATTGTAGCTGCCTGGAACATCACTCTCCACTAAGAAGAAGGTGTCTGAGAGCCTTGCCACTGCCTTGACCGTTTAGATGAGCCTGCCTGATAGACAGAGCCTCAGCTCAGGGGGCGTGGGGGAGGGAGGAGGCGAGATAGGCCTGGGCCTGTTCCCATTTGGAAGCTTTCTCAGGGACTATCAGGATGTCCAGGAAGGTGCTAAGGTCCCAGTGGGTTGGCCCAGTTTCTGCTCAGACCTCACCTGGGATATGAGAGAACGAAGAAGAGTGGAGCCACTTCTCCAGAGGGTGAAATGTAGGGGAGTCCCCACCATGGCCCCGGGAAATGGATGGAAGTCAGCACTCTGGCTTTGGAAGAAGCACCTTGCCAGGGTTCGGGGTTATCATGTTTCACATCTTCTCATCCTGTTTCTACTTACCAGCTCTGCGGCTGCGCCATCCCTATCCCCCAGTCTCTTCATCTGTAACACTAGGGTAGCTCTACTCAGCAGCAGGGTCGTGGTGAGGCTTAAAGCCCATGCTGTATATAAAATACTTGGTGCCTGGCGCCCAGTCAGCACTCTCTCAGTGTGGCTTTTTGAGACCAAGGGAATTAATGAGTTCTTTCCCAGCAAGGAACAATGTGGATAGATGAAAGAATTTCCTTGCGATTGTACAGATAAAACACACCAGAATATTCTACAAAGAAAACCAACAGCACATCCTATCCTGGGTCCTTACACACAGTACTAGGGTTAAGAGGAACAAGAATAAAATCTAGTGCCTACTATGTGCAAGGCACTTGACAGGCATCATCCCATCAAAACCTCACGCCAGCTCCCAGAAGCATCTCCCTTTCATGGAGGAGGAAGCCAAAGACGGCAAAGGTTGAAGACCTTGCCCCCAAGTCCAAGTGTGGCCCAAGCCTCCCTGTCATTGCCTTCACACAGTGACAGAAGACAAACAGACAGGCAGACACCCTGACCTTCAGAAAACTCCAACAACCCGGCAAAGCATCTCGTTTGTGCTGGCTCTTGCCATCAGCAGCAAAACAGAGATCTGAAAATAATCATGCTGGATTCTGAGTGTTTCTTTCCTCCACTGTAATAAATTCTCCCTGCGTTCGCCAACGCACAGGCCGGTCAGCCCAGGGCGCTGAGTGACAGCTCCGGAGCACTAGCGGAGCCGCTCCGCAGATGCGAACCCAACTGGTATTGGACGGCAGAGGCCCATGGGCAGGGTGATTGCTGGGTTCCCGGGAGAGCAGGCGGTCCTCGGAGGCTTTTGACTTGCTTGTTGTAAATTGGTTTCATGCATGGGCTATCAATGGGGGCCAGCTAGATAATAGGATTTTCTAACACAGCTCTTCTGACTTCTCTTTCAGCCACCCGATCTCAGTGCAGATGACCCGAGGGGCTGTGATGTGCTTGGCAGGACTCGCCTTGTAAGGCTCTACCGTGTCCGCTATGGCCTGGTGGCTCTAAGAGGTCATGGCCCAGAGCAGTGGCTCAAGTGTTTCCAGGGTGACAGGGTCCCCAGGCAGCCACTGCTAGGCAGGCACTCTCAGCCCAGCTTTCCAGCAGGAAGGAGGCTCAGGATACGCTCCAGGGGGCCTAGCTACTGCTCAGGGCCTGATTGTAGGATCCTACCAGTCTCCATTGTCTGGGGCAAAGCCATGTGTGGACAACCCGGCTACAAACACACCCAAGTAACTGACACTTGTGAAAGTGTCACAGGGGATGTGTTGTTGGGGTGTGAGATGACATCAAGGATATGGTCTGGGGTGGAGAGTGGCTTTATCCTGGGTCCCTGAAAGCTGATGAGCAAGAGTGACACCACAAAGCCAGCCACGTTCCAGACACAGGGACTGGTCTTTTGTGACCTCCTTATCTGTCCATCATTAGCTGTTGCCTTGGAGAAAATGACCTTGAACAGGTTTGGGATAGTACAGCATCTAGCCAGGGAATCTGGGTGGGCACCAGCAACATCCCCTGTGCCGTGCCAGTCACTCACCACCAGCCACAGCCAGCAGATTCCATCAAGGGCCAACCTGGAGATTCTAACTTGTAGAAATCTAGAAGAACAAAGAGTCAAATGCCATCACCCCTAAGATCCTTTTGTAAACACCTAAAGACAGAACTCTACGTATCTGCTTTCTCTGTGCTCCCCAGCAGTCAAAGAGATAAAAGAGACCACAGACAGTTACACTGTGCCTTGGTATCTGCATGCCTTACCTGTCCCATTGATGCTTTAAGTATCCCTGAAGTGCCATTGGCTGCTAAGTGCCAGGTAGGTTGTTCCTACTCCATCAGAAACCAATGCACCACAGCGTTCTACCACACTCGAGCACTAAGGGTCTGCATTCTCAGAAGACTTGACAAAAATTATAATATATTTGCATTGTGGTTTCATGACTCCTTCCACACATACACATATTTTGTACCATTTTCTAGAGGATCAAAGGAGAAGAAAAAGTACTCTAGATGCAGTCTGCTATGATTTGGGAGGTCAAAAGGGTCACTTGACCCCCAGAATATGCTATACATCTCATCGATACTCATAAACCTCCTTAAAATCCACCACAGAACCCACCTGGGTGCTCCCCACCTTGGGGTAACATGTCCCAGTCTCTCTTAGGAGTGTTTGCTTTGCTGGGTTTTGCCAAATAAACTCCTGCTCAAACTTGCAGTTCTTGACTGAATTATTTTCCTCAGATAGATACGAACAGAGAAACCCTTACAACATCTGCCTCAGCAGGGCCACTGACCTGTGGCCCCATCAGTGGCAGCGTCTGGGCCTCTTCTGGCTAGACTCCTGGCAGTCATGGCCAGCCCTGTCTGCAAGGAAGTGCGTGGGGCACTCGTAGGGAGACTCTTTGACAATCCGAAGCCTCCGTCCCCAGAGCCTTTAACGCAAGTTTGCTCTGAAACACAAATATCCGCCTGCGATGCGGAAGAGAGATTAAATTAGGAACAATCTTAATTCTTTCTGGCACAGGGAAGCGAATGAAAGCTGTCAGCTCCCCAATGATAGATTGTTAAGGAAATCCAGGTTTAAAGGTATTTCATAAGTTTGTCTTTGGCTGCTAATAAAGAGAGTCAGCTAACGGAACCCCATCACCAGGCGAGTTCGTAATAAGATAATACGATGTACTCCACAGAGACCCAGCCAGCTTCTTGAGATTCCTTTGAGAGACATTCTGAAGTGGCTCAGTGTGATGGGAAAGGGAGAGGACTCAGAAAAGAGAACAAGGAAAAAGGGCGCAAGTAGCCACTTAGATGAGGAGACTCAACACAGATCACAACACAGGCTCCTGAGCTCGGTGTCTGCCACTCTGCTCCTGCGTGCTTCCTGGTCTCTTGGGCTGAACACACAGTGAGTGTTCAAGCAAGTTCAAAGCTGGTTTTTTTGTTTGTTTGTTTTTGTTTTTGTTTTTCTCAAGACAGGGTTTCTCTGTAGAGCCCTGGCTGTCCTGGAACTCATTCTGTAGACCAGGCTGGCCTTGAACTCAGAAATCTGCCTGCCTCAGCCTCCCAAGTGCTAGGATTACAGGCATGTGCCACCACTGCCCAGAGCTGTCTTGAGCATCCAGAGACCTAGGCCTACCACAAGTAAGGAAGCTGACTGGCCTGTAAGCAGCCTTTCCCCTTCTAACCGAGCATCAGTGTTCTTGGTTTGTTCGGTTATGGTGATATTTGCCCCCTGTAGCTTGTCCCCAGTTTGAGCTATGCCCCATGCTTGTGCTGTGGTCTGGATGAGGAATTCTGCATGTGAACAACTTGTCTGGACTGTTTAACCAGGAAAGTACCCATCTGCCTGCAGAGAAGCATGAGGCGAGAAAGCAAACTCCACACTCAGGGGCTGGAGGAGTGGCTCGGCCGGACCCAATCTTCCAGAGGCCCTGACTTCAGTTCCCAGCACTTATATGGGATGGCTCACAACCACATCTAACTCTGGCTCCTGGAGACCCAGAGACCATTTCTTGCCTCTGAGAACATCTCCACATTTGTGATAAATATCCTCATGTACAAACATGTAAATTAAAAAAAAAACTATTAAAAAAAAACAGAACAAAAATAAACTCACACTCTTAAGTGACCATGAAATATGGCCCCTGTACCCACCCTGCCTTCATCCGGTCCTCAGAGACCCAAGTGATATTTTCGTTGTAAAGGCCACTTTAGGTTATATCAAGTGCAGGCACTCATCATTCTGGGGAGACTGAGTCCCTGGCTCTAGACAGATTAGCAGGAAGACAAGCACAAGGAATGGTATGGGGAGGGGGTGTCATGGATACACCAGAAAGGAGTGGAAGGAGCTGAGACCCTTGAATCCGGAAGGGAGGCAGGGAAGGACAGCAAGGCCAGGAGTGGCTAAGAGTGGGGGCAATGCCACGCTGTCCCCTCTCTGGTGTTGGCTGTTTGCATTCATCCAGGACCCTGACCCTGGGGTGATGGCCGTCCTAGCTACACGCTGGCCACCGGCTCTGCTGTCCAGATGGCACTCCTCTCTCTCTCCGTGATCACTGATGTAGCGCATCCCCGTAATTGCGTATTGTATTTTGGCAGTGGCGTATCCAGAGGAGGTTGGAGATTCAGATCGAACCCTCCCTCCCTGGCAGAGCATCTATCACACACATGAAGGGAGTGGGGCTGATGAAGGAAGAAGGGTGGGGAGTCCGTGTTCTCAGACACAACCGAAATGGATGCAGAACCTACAAAAGGCGAGATGAACTTCATCTCCCTGCATAGCGTAGTGATCCCTTCCTTCTTAGAAGCCCTTACTGTATAGTGAACAGGGTCCCAGGAGTCAAGATCCACCCAGTGTTACTTGAGCCCCTCCTAATATGCCAGGCCACTATTGTAGGTGCCAGAGCTCAGCCACCAGCAGGACAGTGCCAACATATGGAGCTGCCCAGCTAGTATGGGCTCCAGTCTGTGCACCTTACAGGGCAATGCAGCCCCCTCCTCAAATTACTCTCCACCTTGTCTCCTGAGTTAAGAAGGAAGGCATCGTCATTCCTCTCTCCTCCCACATCTCTAGTTCATCGCCTGGTCCTGGCTGGATGCTCTGAGCTACCTGCTGCTAGTCACCACGCCTCTCTCCTAGGGATTACTGTCTGGGGCAAAGGACACTGGTTCCAGGTATTGATATTGATATTAGGATCCCAGCACCGTCAAAGGTCCAAAAGAGGGAAAAGAAAACGTCAAGCATTGGAGCCCAGCAGCTCACTTCATAGAAGATGCTGATGCAGAGTGGTACCCACTAAGACATTGTTTTCTGAGAGCTCCTTGTATGTGGAAGATACAGGTAAATAAGAGGGACTTTTGTTTTTAGCCAGGGTTTGTTTTCAAGCTGGCCTCAAACTTGCTATGCAGTTGAAGATGACCTTGAATCTCTGGTCTTCATGACTCTACCTCTTGAGTTCTAAGATTGCATGCAGATCCCAGAACCTCTGGTTTTATACCATTCTAGAGACTAAAGCAAGGGTCTCTTGCATATTAATCTAACTCTCTACTGACTGAGCATCAGTCCCAGTGCAATAGGAGTGATTTGGGGTTTTGTTTGTTTTGAGATGGAATCCTGGTTTGTGTCAGTCCATCTTGATCATAGTTCCTCCCCAACCCCACCCCACCCCGTGGAGGACCACTGATTGGCCTCCTGTGGTGGTCCAAACTAGAAACTGAGCAAGAGTCCTCTCCACAGGTCCCAAGTCCTTCATTTACCCTCAAAGACCTCACTGGCTTCAGGCCTCTTACAACCCCCGCTGTGACCTGGAAGCTGTTTATTGCTATCTTGCTTGGTGGGAGAGGCTAGCGTTACAGGCTAATTAAACCACACACAGACTCCACAGCAGTTGGCAGGGACCATGGTGCTGTTGTAACAGGAAAAGCCAGAGATGACAGATGGAGGCTTTTTAAGAGTATGTCACCATTTCCCCAAAACATGACTTCGACCCCACCCCCTCACTCTGTGGGCATGCTCCACTAGATGGTCACTCTGTAATGGGGACACCTGTAAACAGATAGGGGAGAGAAGGGGGGGGAGGGTTAGAAGGAACCCAGCCAGAGCAGCTCAGGCAAGAAACAGCAACCTAACCCACACTGGGGTCTCTCTGGAAAATGATAGAACAGTCTGAGATTCCTCTCAAAGGATAAATAGGGGAGGTCTTCCCAAAGTCTAACTGAAGTCTCTTCTGCTACAGAAGGTTGCAGAAGAAAAGAAAAAAAAAAAAAAGACTCCTTGCCCAAGGGTGGGGGTTAAAGAGCTGAGAAGGGCACCTTCAGGATAACATCCGGCATCCTTCAGACAAGTCCTAGACTTCAACAGCCCTATATGTTACACATCTTCCTCCTCTTCCAGGAAGCTCGCCTTGATGAAACAAAAATCGGTACTGAAGTGGAGTAAGGAGAAGCCAGGCGAAGGGCTGAGTCATCGTTTAAGACTCACTATGATGACCATGCAGTGCTAGAATTCTGGCTTAGCTCATGGGAGGTCCTGCCTGGGTCTAACACCTAACACTGGGGGTGTGGGGTGGGGTGGGGAATAGAAGATATGACCGGAAGTCTCCATCCAGTTATCACGTGGGTCCTACAGGTCCTGAGTCTCTTTCCAGCCAGCACACAGGGACCAAAACTTGGGTAGTTGCTTCAAGCTTCTCCAGCCCTGCTTCTTCCACTATAGGAAATGGTTTAAGGTCCCTGCCTTGGGAGTAGGGGTTGAAGAGCTTAAGAATGACCACATTTTCCCAATACCAAAGCATGGCTTGTCACTCATCCCACAGGGGAGTTTGCTGCCTTCATTACCCCAAAGCAGACCCACTGAAGTCTTTATGGTCTTTAGGATCAGACAGGGCACTCAGAGTTCTAGCTTGACTCTCCAGATGCTGCAGGGGATGGGGATGGGGGGGCGGGAGGAGGTCACTGCCAGAACAGCAAATGGAGGGGCAGGGTGGGGCTGGGGGGGGACACGGGGGGGTGTGATCTAGAGAGAGGCTAGGTTCCCTCCTCCCTCATGCAAAGGGCTGTTTAGCCAGCTTATTTGTCTGTTCCTGGGCTCCCCTGCTCCACAGAACCCACAAGGTCACTTGGCCCTGCTGGAGTCCCAGCTGGAGGCTGATGTGATACAATGTGACAGTCTGTGAGCCTCCACTCACCCAGGCCACTCACAGAAGCTGCCAGGCTGAGAGGGGCCAGGACAAGGAGTGTCCCACCTTCAGGGAGCCAAGGTGTGAAGAGTCAGAGAAGGAGGAACAGGTCAGAGCACGGCAGTCTAGACAGTCTCCTCACACGATCCTGAGGCTCAGAGGCCAGCTGCACTACTTGGGAGGTGTGCCCCTGGGCTTGTTAATGGACCACATCACAAGATGGCGGTTCTGTGATAACAAGATGGAGGACAGGTCCTGCTCACGCCTCAAGTCAAGTTTTTGCTTTGTGCAGAGGGCCACACCCTGCCATTGAGGCTTCTCTTCCATGGCTAGTCTCCTGCTTCTCTGCCATGCTTGTCTGGTCTCCTTACTGCCCCTTTCTGCCACCTGTGTAAAAGAGGGAATCTAACCAGTGGAACTTCCACTTTGAACCAGGACTGTGCCAAGTGCCAAGTGCCAAGGAGACCTCACTAAGGCTAAATCCTAAGAGCCACAATGGCAGCCAGGGACAATGACTTACAAAAGAAAATATTTGGAATTGTTCACAGTGCTAAGAGAGATAATCCACTATCCTCAGAGATGACAGCAGGTGGCTCTCTATTCTCCTGGGCTTGGAGGAACCAGAGAAAGTGTGGGTCTTGTCACTGGGAGACACCAGCTGTCTGGAGACTGCTGTGCTGTGGATCTGTGGTCCTTGATCAAGAGATACAGCCAGCTGGAGGGGACTCTGTAGGGAAAGAGCAAGCCAATGAGTTCCTTGACTCCTATTCTCCTGTCCTCCAGTGTCCTGCTGGTCATCCACCAGCCTGACCCGACTAAGAGTCAGAGAGCAGAGAAGCTGGCCGGACAGCTTGGGAAGCCGGAGGCCATTGGGGTCTGGGCCAGAGCAACAGCATGCCAAGAGTGACCTGAAGAGGAAGCAGCAGATGCTAGCTTGCAGAGACCAGAAGCAAGCCCTCTTCCCCATGCCCAAGGTCATCGCTGGTGGCAGAGCCAGACCCCTCACACATGTTCTTACTAATGTTTCCAGTTGATGTCTCAGCTCTGAGGAAGTGAGACCGGGGGAGGTGGGGGGGGGGGCAGTGTCTAAGGATAGTCACGAGGTCCTTTTAGCTGAGCTGGTTCCAGCTTCCCATTCCTGACAGCTCCCTAGCCCTGACATACTCGTCCCCCAGGCCTACATGGGGGACAGATTCTATCTAGCACAGCTCACCGTTGACTGACCCTGACCTTGAGAAATCCCTTGGGCCCTCTGAGATTTAGTTTTTGGATCAGTGAGAAAGAAAAAAAAAGTTCTGTCAGTATTTCCATTGCAAATACCTTTTGAAAGATTAAAAATTACAGTATGTGAGCACTTGCATGTGTACACACACAATTCTTTGGTACTTAACCCAACCTACAAGTGCAAGGGAAAAACCATCCTTGAGTCACTCTGTTTACAGAGGTTATATTTTAAGGAAGGGAGACTGGAAACAAACAGATACACAGTTACCACATGAAGAAGTGCTGTGAGGGGGACAGCAAACCCCCAGGAGTGCCAGGAGCCGGGGTTACAGTTACCTACAGTGGGGCAAGACCTGAGCATAAAAAAGAATTCCTTCTGAAGAGAGGCCTGTAGGAAGGCAGAGATGTTATCTCCAAGGAGAGCAAACGGCATGTGCAAAGGCCCAGAGGCCACAGCACTCTGAACATCTTTAAAAAGAAGCATGGAAGCCAATATGGCTGGTAAAGAGTTGGGGAACCATGCAAGAAGTTCAGAGCCTCTACTGTGTCAGTAAATAAAAGGAGCATGAAGGACATGGAGCCCTGTCAGCTGTGACTGTAGTAATGAGTGAGGAAGCTTAGTCAAAGGCTGGATAGAGACAGAGAAGAAGGATGTAAGATATGAGAGACAAAGAGATGTTACAACAGATGCTGGAGTTTGGGACCAGGCAACCGGAGGAAGGTGCTGGTGATTATGGGACTGGGCAGGATTGCTTTGAGGGGGGTCCTGGGGTTTTGTTTTCTGATATGGTCAGCAGAGGATGGTTAATCATACCGTGTGGTACCTGGGAGCCAGGACTGTCCCACAGTGATGTGACTGGTCAGTCACCTCTACATAAAGAGAATATTAAAGCCACAGGTCTGGGGAGGGCTCCCTGGGAGCAGATGTAAAGATAAATGACAGGACATGGAGGCATGAGCCGTATGGTGCACCGGGTCAAGAGTCAGAAGAAAAGATGATTGGAAAGCCATGGTTGAGGAAACAGAAGGACTAGACAGGGTGGGTGCAGAAACAAACAAGCGGGGTCCTGCTCTCGTCCAATTGCTGAGCGCAGCTGCCGGAATCTAAAATAACAGACATGGAAATCAAGCTGGGCAGCGTGCTGAAAGAAATGTATCTCATGATGAATCTGAGCTCATCTCGTCCAGACAGGCTGATTCAATGTTATAAAATAGAATCTACAGCTTGCTGGATACTCCAGGAAGATCTTGTGCGGTTATCTTACCATATGCCAAAAAAAAGAAAAGTTGACAAAAGCTATGTATTACACACACACACACACACACACACACCTTAACAAGGCAGGAAATAAAATAAATCATTCTTTTATAAAAATATATTTATTTCTATATGTGTGTTAGAAGCCATAAGGGAGTGTCAGATCTCCTATAACTTGAATTACAGGCAATTGTGAGCCACCATGTAGTTGCAGGAAACCAAACCTGAGTCCTTGGCAAAGGCAATAGTACTCTTAGCTGATGAGCCATTCATAATTAATTCATTGATTAATTATATTGTGTGTTTGTATGGCTGTGTGTGTGTGTGTGTGTGTGTGTGTGTGTGCACACGTGTGCAGGCGCCATGTGCATGCAGGTGTCTGTCAGAAGAGGGCATCAGATCCCCTGGAGTCAGAGTAAAATGGATTGTGAACCATTCAGCAAGTATTTTTAACCACTGAACCACACCCCTCTGGCCTCAAGATAAAGCTTTCTTAATTATATTTCGCACAGTCATAGGAGACTGGCTCCTAGACCCCCACAGAGCCCCACATCCTAGCATGTTTACATCTTTGCTATCAAAGATGGGGTAGCATTGTTTGCATAAGACCCATGCAGTTCTTCCTGCATACTTTAATTCACCCCCTGTCACTTATGTATCTGATATGAGCTAAATGCTGCGTAAATATTTGCTATTTGTATTGCATAGACCCTAAGCCTTAAGAAATCTTGCTAACTAGATGAACCAACACCTCCAGTGCTCTTACCCATGTGCAGCACACACATCTTCACATAATTACAAATAATAAGATGAATCTAAACATAAAAAAAAGAAATCATGCTAAGAACAAAAGTCTAAGTGTTAAAGACAGATGTACTTGGCTTCTCTTGAGTATTATTATTTTTATCTGCCCTTGGTTGAATTGCAGGATGCATATACATATTTCTTAGAATCCATGAATGCAGAAGGCCAACTGTGCGTGTTTCCCAGAAGGCCTTTGGGATATCTGGAAAGAATATAGGAGAGCTTTGAGGGAAGAAGCAGCAGGTGAAAGGCGCCTGGAGACTGAGTCGAGGGTAGAAAGGGGACAGGAAAGAAGGATGTTATTTCCAGACAATGTGATCATCTTCCTAGGACATTCAGAAGAAAGGCACAGTGGATGTCAGGGTCGCAGAAGAGCAGAGATATGTCAGCCGACAGCTAGCAACCAAAGCTTCCTCCACAGCTCCAGTTAAAATCCAGAAGGCACAACGACAAATGCTGGCAGGCTTCAAGGAGAAACCAAATAAGATATGAAAGAGACTCTTACAAAACCCATGGAATCCTACTAAATATCATAAAAAAATTAAGCAGCTGGCAAGACATCTAATGTTCAATGTTCTTGGATGGGGACTGTTCACATTATAAAGATATCACTTGTCCCCAAATTCAAAGCAACCCCTGTCAAAATCCTAAGAGAATCTGATGGAACTGGATAAGCATCCCTTCAAATCCATCTGGAAGAGAAAAAACAAGAATAGAAAGGAGATTCTTGGAGGAAGAGTTTAGAAAGAGGGATTTACCCAACCAGACTAAGGCATACTCCCTGGTACAAGTCAGAGCCAATCAATTAGACAGCAAGATGCCGGCTTAAAAGTAGACAGATATGTGAAAGAGCATGTCTGTGTACAGGAGTGTACATGAGGACATCCTGGCATTTCCAATTAGCCATTAGAGGTAAAGACTCTGCAGATATAGCACAAAAACCAGAGCCCATGGTATTGGATGGTCTGTGGCTGTCCATGAGCGAGCACTTGACTCCTTGACTGGACACCCACACAAAAGAGAGAACTGCTCATGTAGCAAGTTCAGAAGTATATAAAGTAGCACTAAGGAACAACCAAGACCAAAACCTGTAAGAGAATGAAATGGATACATTGACTATAGAAAGATGAATTGTTTCTGTCTGAAAAAAAAAAAAAAAAAAAAAAGAACAAAACCGAAACCTATAGGCAAAGCTAAAATGTCATTTACAGACTGGGAAAGATAAATGAAAATATGCATAACAAGATGTGTATTAACTTTCAGGAGCAAGCCAGGTGTGTTGGCTCATGTCTTTAATTTCAGAGCTGTGGAGGCAGAGGCAGGAGGATCTCTGTGATGGTCTACAGAGTGAGCTTGAGCCTAGCCAGGAGCAACATAAGAAAACCTTGTCTCAAATACTAATACTAATAAATAGACCACAGAACATATCTACAAAACGTGCAAATACTATGAACATGTAATTCACAGAAGAGGCATTCAGATAGCATGGACATTGTTTCCCTAGAAGTCAGGAAAAGTCAAATAAAAGAAAGGTATTTGAATTCAGTTAAAAATTATAGTATTGATACTGTCTACTATTTAAAGGAGTATGTGGCTATGAGAGGGTGGATCCATGTTAGGAGTATAAACTTCTGAGGGAATGTAGCCTACAACATGTGAGACTCTGGGTTCAACCCCCAGGACTGCTAAGCAAACAAACAAAACAGTATAAGTTGCCTAAGAATATTCACCCAAACTAAATGTGCCTTTACCATTTTATCAAGTTACACTGTAATGGCTTTTCCGCCTGTTGGCTAAGATCAAGTGAAGAATTATATTCTAAGTCATCCTCTCTATTGGCAGAAAAACACAGACAGGGATGCTCTTTGTTATTATATTTCTAGTAGTGAAACACAAGCAGTCCAAATGTCCAAGACAGGGAAAGAATTAAATGTGTATGCAAATATATAAATGCATATGCAAATACATGATATGCATATGCAATAGAATATTATTTAGCAGTTAAAATGAGTTAGCTGCAGGGGAAATCACTTGAAATAACTTCAACTCCTATTTTTAAGTGACGAGCAAGCCACACATATCATACATACCATATTTTGCCATTTATGTTTTTTTTTAAAGCATCCCACATTTCTATTTGTGTTTATATGTAAAATGCATGTGCAGCTGTCTGGAAGGGCTTGCACCATTCCCGGGGAGCCAATAGGAAACGGCTAGCAAGGGGTATGGGGGAGGGTGTTAGAATTTATTTATGCTGTAGGAATCTTTCAAGCACTCCTATGTTTCTCCTGTGAGGTTAAAGGCACTTTTAAACCTCCACTTTATCCACTGTGCTTAGGCCGAGGGCATGGGGGTATGGGGGAATGCACGCACGGTTCACTCACTTTTGACTCTCCCATCGCAGAAAAGGCAGATTCTAGCCTCTGACCAGGGCTTCCTTGGAAACCCAGGCCATACTGTGGACTTCCAGGAAGCCCCCAAAGTCAAAATTGTGCCTCTGCTAGCTATGAAATGTCGGTCAAATGAACATCCCTAAGCTTCAGAGTTCCTATCTGTCAAGACTGCTAACTAACAGAACACTTATCTTGCCCAGTCCCTCTAAGCAAAGGGACATTAAAATTCCTGGGTCTTGACCAGCCATGGTGGTGCACCCCTTTTTATTTTTTATTTTCTAACTTTCTATTGGTTCTTTGGGAATTTCACATCATGCACCCCAATCACTCATCTCCCCATCACTTTGTATCGGCCCTTGCAGGCTCCCAAAGGAAGAAGAAGAAAAAAAAAAAACCAGAAACAAAACAAAACAAAAAACCATGCACATGGTTTATCTTATCTCGTCATGGAAGCTGTAGTATGTCACACAGTATACCTACCCTTTTGTCCCCACCTTTTTATTTACGAATGTTCAGATGAGTCACTGGTATGATCTGAGGCCTCTGACTTCTGGTAAACGCTCAATACTGATCCTCACAAGGACTCCTCTCAGTTATCCTGTTGCTCGGTGTCAGAGAGATCCTTTGGATCTGCAGCACCGGCTTTTTTATGCACTCCAGTAGATCATAGATGGGTAGATGTTGGGGTGGGCTAACTCAAAGCCCTGGATCTGGGCCAGGTTGGTATCTGAGTTGGTCAGTCCCCAGCTCTCCCACATCTATACCACCAGGTCTCCAGGACTGATCCAGCCAGCTCACCCAGTGCTGTAGCCAGCAAGGGGCAGGGCCAGCTCTCCTATATGCTGGGGGTCCGGGGGTGGGGGGGAGGTGCATCACGAGTGGTGCACGCCTTTAATCCCAGCAGAGGCAGAGGCAGGCAGATCTCTTAGTTTGAGGCCAGCCTACCCTGCAGAGTAAGTTACAGGGAAGCCAGGACTACACAGAGAAACCCTATCTTGAAAAGCCAAAAAAAAAAAAAAAAAAAAAAAAAAAGAAAAGAAAAAAGAAAAAGGAAAAGAAAAAGAAAAAGAAAAAGAATTCTTAGGTTTAGGCTGGTGTGATAGTTTGTATATGCCTGACCCAGGGCATGGCACCATTAGGAGGTGTGGCCTTGTTAAAGTAGGTGTGTCATTGTGGGCATGGACCCTAAACCCTCATCCTAATTGCACTGGGAGCGTCTTTTCCTAGTAGCCTAGGAGAAGATCTAGAACTCTCAGCTTTTCCAACACCATGCCTGCCTGGATGCTGCCATGCTCCTGTCTTGATAATGGACTGAACCTCTGAACCTTTAAGCCAGCCCCAATTAAATGCTGTCCGTATGAGAGTTGTCTTGGTCATGGTGTCTGTTCACAGCAGTAAAACCCTAACTAAGACAGCAGGGGAAGTAGGTGGCTCAGTGGGTAAAGTACTTGCCATATACTTATGATGACCTGAGTCTGAGTCCCTGGAACCCACATAAACCAAGGTGCTATAGTGTACACCTGCGATGTCAGCATACCTACTGTGAGATGGGCGGAAGAGACAGGAGAATCCCTCAAAGCCAGCTGGGCTCCAGCAGGGGGCGAACATTTGCACCTGTGTGAAACAAGGTGGGAGGTGAGAGCTCACACCTGGTTCACCTTTGACTCCCATATCTGCAGGTTTATGGGCATTTGCTCTTCTCAAGAAGCCTGAGGGCTCCCTGCAGACAGTCCTTTCCAGCTGTCATCCCTATCTGCCCCTCACCCCTGTCCCTTACCCTCTCTGTCCCTGTCCCTGTTCCCCTTCCTCTACTCAGTGTTTCCAGCCTCGCACAGGTCTTTCTCACTAGCTGTGGAATAAACTCAGCTTCATCCCCTTATGTCTTTGTCTTTCTGTCCCATCTCACACCTGTTAGCAAACAGCACAGGCTGCCACTGTCCCCAAGGGTGAAGCCTGCCAAGGTTAGATTGGTGCTTCCTCTGCCTGTTTCATCCGAAGGCAGCGAGGCACCATCCTCTGAATCACACATTTAAGGATGCTTCACCCCTCTCCTCTTTGGGGCTGGGCTTCTCTTTACACAATCTCTATGCAGAGCTAACTACTCAGGCTTCCCTTCCCTCATCCTCACAACCCCATCCCTGACAGAAGGGAAGGAAGGATGGAGAGGCAAACTTCTTCTGCCTGCTCCCTGTCTGCTGGACAACAGGGCCATCGTGTCTAGTCTCGGGAGATGAAGTCGTGATGGGAGACTGAGAAGCAATGTCCTGGCCAAATGCTCTCCTGCACTCTCTGCTCCACTTATCAGCTCTGTGCCACGGAGAGCATTTCATCAGAAGCCTGGTGCTTCTCTGGTTCTCTGCTTCGGACTGAGGAAAGCAAGAAGCCCAGGAATACTAAATACAAGTTTCCCAGGTCTTCTCTGTCCCTCTTTCCCTCCCTGCTCCCTAGGAGGCTCCAAAACCACAAGCCCAGCAGTGTGTGCAAACAGGCAGGCACCACCCTCCAGGAGCCACCTGCCGTGGCTGAAGATTGCTCTGAGGTTCTGCTCTGCAGCCCCTGCCTGCCTGGGGCCCGAGACACCTGGATCTTCCCTGCCTTGTTTCTAAAGATATCCAAGAGAAAAAAAAAAAAGATTCAGTCACCTTCATTGGCCTTTAAGACCAGCCCAAGGCCTCCTGGCTGCATCTCCTCACCCACACATTACTCCCTTACATTTCCACTGTCTCCATGGAAAAGAACGTCAGCCATAGAACCAACTTCACTATCTTGGAGTGTTGTTGTTGTTGCTGCTGCTGCTGGTGTTGTTGTTGTTGTTGTTGCATCTCTGTTGTCCCCTGCCATACTATACCACCTGCACCTAAAATCTCTGCACTTGACACAGTATGGGCACATATTAGATATGAATGAATGGAAACACGGGTAGACAGACAGGCAGAAAGCCTCCTTCCAAGGACCAAATGCTCATGACTCCTCAAAACTCCTATAGTGGAATAATAATCCTGGGACTGTGATGTTCAGAGGCTGGGCCTTCTTTAGGTGATCAACGTCATGAGAGGAGTGGCTTCTTGAACCAGAGTCATGCCTCCCCCAGAGACCCCTTATGCCTTTCCTGTGCTGATGTACTGAGAAGAGAGTGGTGTGCACCCGGAAGCAGACCTTCCCCAGACAAGCAATCTATTGTCACCTGGGTCATGGACTTCCAAACCTGCAGAGTCCAGATGTATAATTCTAGGTGGTTTCTAGTTGTCCAGGCTCCATTGCTCCGCTGCAGTAGCCCAGACAAACCAAGACATTTTCCTTGCTTGTCCTGCCCCAGTTCTAAGAAGTCAGAGCACAGAATCCCTCCTGCTTCCCAGAGTTCAGCAGTCATAACCCTGCCGGCCTGAGTGTTATTTATAGCCAGGTGTCTTCACAACCATCCATGCGTTTGAAAGGCTTGTCTTATAGGGACACCCAAGCTTCTAAGAGCAGAATGAAAATTCTGAACCTCGGAATAAAAATCTGAACCAACATGCAATTTCAGTTTCTCTCCCCCTCCCTCATCTTCCCTAGCATCTTGGACAAGGCAGGCCCTCTACCATAAGAGTAACTAGCACCCAGCCCCACACGTTACTCAGACGGGGGGGGGGGGCTTGCAGAGGCTACTGAGTGCAGCCATGAGCCTATGAGCCTGAGCCTCCACAGAACAAGGGTCAGATTATCACCATGATAGCTTACCAAGACCTGTATGATAGTCTACATACAGAGGCCCGTGACCCCATGCACACTGAGACCGGTGTCCCTCTTCCCCCCACTCACTTAGTTTGATGGTTATGGTAGGGAAAACAAGCTGTACTGACTCTCAGACCACTTCCAAGAATCTCTTACAACCTGTTTCTCCCAAGCGCATACTCTTTTCTCACAAAGCAAGTACATGGGGACCCTGAAACCAACCTCTTGTGGGTTAGTTACTCTGACTTGAAAACAAGGTGCTCAATGAACATGCTCATGAATCTCTGACTAGTCGCCCCACCCCCACCCCACCCCCCACCCCCGCTGGAGTCCCTAGGCTGGTGGGACAGAGCGTGGTCGAGGGTCATTGTGTGCCTACCAGAGTGAGAACAGTCAGATGGGGAGTTGTGACTCAGAGGGAGCATGCTGGTGATCCACAGAGGAGTGGGGGAGGCAATGGAGCGCTGCCCTCCTCAGAAGTCAAAGGCAGTAAGATTGGGTGTCATTCACCGATTACGGCCTTCTTAGGACTTTTACTAACATTCTGCTCTTACCTCTAAGCAAATCCCCTCTACCTTTCTTGGCCAACTTCACTGTCCTCTGTCATTTCAGCAAACACAGTTCTCTCTCTGTGATGAGGCAGCCTGATGTGAGCTGTAAGGGTCCCCTCCCCCCACACCCCCTTGTCTTTCTTTCCTTCATCTCCACCCCACCCCACCCCGAGCCTCTTCATCACAGAAGAATACTAAAGAAAGGAGTGGCCCGGAAGGAGTTAAACTCACCCAGGAAATAAATATTGTGAATTCTGTGCCCTATTCAAGGAATAAGCTGTGATTAAATGACAGATAATTTATTTTGGCTTTTGAAGGAGTTGGGGGGTCTTCAAAATGCAAATGGAAAGGCAATCGCATGCCCAGAATTGTGAACACAGAAAAAAAATTTTTTAATGAAGATTCAAAGTAAAATAAATAATAAAAGAAAAAAGTCCCAACTCAAAGCCTAATCCTCCGAGGGTCCTTCCCTCTGCCTGATCCAGACCACGTCATGCTGAGAGGAGACCCCAGGCGAAGACTAGCAAAAAGAGAGCAGCCTAATAGCTGTGCCCTCTCTCCCTCTCCCTCTCTCACATCTGACTTATCTTCTAATGAGGGTAAAAATGTGCTGCGTCTTGATTAGAGAGAAATCAGAAGGCCCCTTTGCTGTCACACTGAACTGAGTTAGGGCACACATGGGGGACTGTGGCTTGAAGGCCACCTCCTCCGGAGTTGCCCTGGCAGTCTCCCTCATTGCTGGGAGCACACAGGTAACACACATACATAACCAGCCAGTGCAGCTGTGTGGCAGAGGGTACAGGCAGAAAGCAACCGTGGTCTCATCACCGTGGGAGTTAAATCTTTCATTTATAAAATAGAACTGGGGACTTGATGGAGCGAGCGGCAGAGCACCTAGAAGACACAAGACCCTAGGGGTCCATTCCTAGGGTAAACAAATTAGCAAACACCCTTGAGCTCATCCACTGCCAATGCCTCTGACCCTTGTCCCATGGAGCACTCCAGGCCTGCTCAGGCTGTATCCTTGAGGAGCCTGGTGACAGAAACAATGCTACTTGTCATTGTCTCCTTCTTCTCCTCCTCCTCCTCCTCCTCCCCCCTCCCCCTCCTCCCTCTTCTCCCCCTTCCCCCTCCTCCCTCTCCTCCTCCTCCCTCTCCTCCCCCTCCCCCCCTCCTCCTCCCCCTCCTCCCTCTCCTCCTCCTCCCTCTCCTCCCCCTCCCCCCCCTCCTCCTCCTCCTCCTCCCTCTCCTCCTCCTCCTCCTCCTGCTCCTCCTCCTCTTCCTCCTCCTCCTCCCCATCCATTGGCTTTCATTCAGGCCTCATCTAAGGTCTGATAGAATAAAGAGACACAGGCATATATGGAGTGACCTTGATATGAGCAAAGTTACTCATGACTGGGGACCCCTCTAGGCTCTCTGCAGAGGATGCCCTGCTGTGGAGCCTTCGGCACTGCTGGCTATCACTGAAGGTCTACATTGTCCGTGAATGAAACCAGCTCCCTACCTTGCCATCTAAGGCCGCCTCTCTCTGCCCTGCCTCTCCTGACCAGAGTTCCCAGCCTCCATTAAACTCTCTGAGAGGGTCTCCTGCTAGTCCTCTCCCCCTGTAATAGGGGGAGAAAGTAGTCCTCAGCTGCCGCAGGCACTTTAGAAGGTCCCATGAGAGGCTTTCTCCATCTCTTGGTGTCTGCTGATACCCTCGAGGAAGAAAATGAGCAAGGGGAAACAGGGTCAAGGTTACGCCTTCTCTTGAATCGACAAAATAACTGTATGTTGCAGTGGCCCAGCCCTGCAACATAGAAGGGTAAGGTGTTGTACACCCACAATCCCAACCCTTGGGAGATGGAAACAGGAGCATCCTGAGTTCCTCTGTAGTCTCAGCTACAGAGCAATTGGAGACTGGACTATAACGTTAACGAGCTGGCGGTAGTGACACAATTGTAGTTCCAGTGATAGGGAGGCAGAGACAAGTGGATCACTGGGGCGTCCCAGCCAGGCAGCCTAGACTAATTGGCAAGTTCTCACTGGTGAGAGATTTCGCCTCAAAACACCAAAACAAAAAGCCAAGATGAATAGTGGGGTGGATGTCTCCTGTGGAACCACACCCAAGGGTGACCTCTGACCTCCACACGCGTGTAGATTCATATGCACCCTCACCCACTCGTGCCTCTACACAAACGGTATATACAACCAGGACTCTGCACACAGAAGGGAAACCTCCCAAGTCCCAGAAGGGGTTTCACGTCTGTTTTAAGGGAGCCAGCTCCAGCCTTTAATCCCTGACACCCAAGCTGTTTCCACACCAACCTTTTTCCTCGAAATTCTGAAATACTGTGAAGGAAAGTTAGTCTAACTCCAGGCTCTTTGCAGCGTGTTTAGAGACAGATAAAAACACGCTCATTATCCCATCTGCGGCCGCTCACACGAGAGAAAAGTGCCTCTGTATTAGGCAAGGCAATCCACCCAAACCTTTCTGCTTCTATTTAAAAAGTGTGAAGGTAATTTACCAGGCTGCGCCTGTCAGCATTTGAAAAGCAGAAAGCTGCCTTTTATCTTGTTTTATTTACAGGTAAAACCCCGGAAGAGGCAAGAAACTTCCAGTGCAAGCACTAGGAAAAACCCTAGGAGACAAAGCAGCCACCAGACACTCACTAGATTACTAAACACAGGCAGGACACGGTCACCTGTCCCTGTTAGGAGCAGACAGTCCTGTGGTCCTGCGGCTGGGCTCACCCACAGAGGTCACCCTGGCAGCCACGCTCCCACCTCCCACAAGGTCTATACTTGCCTACTTGAGTTCAGGTGGAGAATAGGAAGCAACGAGGGAGGAGGAGAGGGGGTGCTAATTTGGAAATGGGACAGGCAACTGTGAAGGATATCTAAACGACTTCCTGTTTTCAAGAAACAGACTCGGGACATTCTGACACTGTAATGGTTTGTATGTGGTCAGCCCAGGGAGTGGCAATATTAGAAAATGTGGCCCTGTTTGAGTAGGTGTGGCCTTTTGGAGTAGGTGTGACACTGTGGGTGTGGGGCTTATGACCCTCATCCTAGCTGCCTGGAAGTCAGTAGTCTGCTAGCAGCCTTCAGATGAAGATGTAGAACTCTCAGCTTCTTCTGCACCATGCCTGCCTAGACACTGCCATGCTCCTGCCTTGATGATAATGTACTGAACCGCTGTAAGCCAGCCCCAATTAAATGTTGTCCTTATAAAAGTTGCCTTGGTCTTGTTGTCTGTTCACAGTGGTAAATCCCTAAGACAGACACTATTTCCTTTTCTGAAAAATTCAATGATGTGACTCTCATTTCTGAGTTGGCCTCTATGCTGTGTCTCCACTCATGTGCTTTGGGGGTTCTGGAAACTCTCCCTGACCCATAACAGGCTGCCCTGATCTCTGTCACCTTTATCACCATTGAAACTGAGAGGACATGAAGGGAGACAGGGAGACACTTGCTGGTACAAATAGCAGACCAGGGTCAGATTGGACATCAGCTACGGCTATGGATTGCACTTGGGGCTTCCTGGATAAAGGGCATATCCCCTGCCTGTGGGGGCTGTCAGGTTCAGCCACAGGGCTGGAGATAGTTGTGCAGAGTTACCTTACCAGGCTAGCAGAGGAGACAAGCAAAGGAAAAAAAAAAAACTCAATGACTAAGGACACCAAACAATACAAACAGGAACCAATCCTATTTGATCAGCAGTGGCTGAACTCAGCAGGGACTCACAGAAGGCTGAGTCTCCTGGAGGGTAGTCACTGGATACATCTCTCAAAGGGGATGCTGGGACCCAGCTCCATCCAGCCTTTATCTTGTTTCTCTCCACCACCATGAGGTGTGCCCTGTGCTCCCACCATGACCAGTTGTTTCATTATAAGTCCAAGGTGACAACTCCAAGTGACCAGAGACAAATCTTTGAAATCGTGAGCCAAAATAACTCTGCCCTCCTTTAAAGAGGTCTTGGGTCTTTGTCATAGCAACAGAAAGCTGACTGACACGGAGACACAGTGTTTCAACAGAAGTCATGACAGAGGACAGTCAGTGGCAGAAATGGTGGCACTGAGCTGCCATCCTGTGCTTAGTCTTGATCCCCATTCACTTGGGGGGCTTCCATGCAGTTCAGCCTTCCTCTTCATCATCAGGATGGCCCAATCTGGATCCAGTGACACAGTCAGTCGCTGTGGGCATTGTCCTAGTAAGAACTTGGTCTCACCTTGAATTCCAGGGAGCTCCACAGGAAGGAAGCTGCCCCAAAGGCATCCTTCAGAACTCAGGCTGAAGGCTACAATCCCTGGAAGAGATCGGGGGTAGACTCTGGTGGGGGTCCTAGCGCTGAGATCCAGTCTCTTCCTTCCTTGTGAGTATCAACAGTGATTTGGGGTTTGTCCCTCACCCCCTTTACTTTTTTCATTATGTAGCCCAGCCCTGAGCTCCTGATTCCTCTGCCCATGTCTTGTACGTTTGGGAAGCACAGTTTATATTGCTCAGCCTCTGGCCATCAGGGGACCTGCCTGCCTTTATCTCTATGCCCAGCACTCCAAACCTACTACTTTTTTCCCAGACTCTAACCACAGAGGGCAGCCTCCGCGTCCCTGAATGCACTCTCTCTTTCCACTTCTGGCTGCGCCGTCTGTTTATGGTGACTTTCCACACTAGATGGATATCTGCTCCTAACTTGACATTTTACCCTCTGGGAAACGTATTCTGTATGTGTATTCATGTGTGCATGTGGGGTGGGATGTGTGTGTGTGTGTGTGTGTGTGTGTGTGTGTGTGTGTGTGCGCGCGCGTGCATGTGCACATGTATATGTGTGTGAGTGTAAGTGCAAGTGCACATGACTATGTGTGGGGATGTGTGTGTGTATGTGCACATGTGTATGTTTGTGTGAGAGAGAGTGAGCACATGTGTGTGTGCAAGTACTCATGTGCATGTGTGAGTGTGGGGGTATGTATGTGTGTGATGTGAAGGTATGTCTCTGTGCACACACATAGGAGGACATCTGGTGTCTTGACTTATTACTCCCTACCTTATTTTCTTGAGACAGCACACTTGAAACTAAGCTGGCAGGCAGCAAGCCCCAGCCATCCTGACTCTGCCCCTCACAACACCTGGGTAACAGTTCCGCTCACTGGGCCACACTTAACTTCTAATGTGGATGCTCGGGATTTGAACTCAGATCCTTAGACTTGTGCAACTAATGCTTTTACCAGCTGAGCCACCTCCCTAGCCCCAAGAGAAAAACCTTTGCTACATGTGATCCTTAGGGAAGATAATGGTGGTTGTCACCTTCCAGGAGGGGCCTCTGGGACCCAGAGCCACCAACCTGGTGGCTTGCTGAGCTACAACCATGCTGCCTCTCTCATCCCCTAAATTCAAACCTAGTGTTCTTTCCCACTGGAGGATGGGGTTGCAAGCTCTTAACTTCCCAGGATCCCTGGTATTGTTTTTCCTTCCACAACCCCTGGGGACTCCTATGATCTCATCCACAGCCAATCTTAGCTCCCAACCAGTGAGCTAACCACCGCTGGCACGCTGCTGAGCTGACACGATCCTAGCTTAAAAGCAGAGAAAGACGGTGCTTTAGTTCAGCGGTGTAGCCTGGGCGCAGATGACAGTACAATTTCCTCAGGGCTATTTCAGACATTTTCAGAAACCCTCAGAGCCTTATTACTGCTTTCCCTAGGGGTCCAAACACCTGACACCGTTAGCTACTGTACTCTTTCTGCACTGACCACAATTTTCAGGAGAAAACCAGGACCCATGGTGTGACAACTCTGAGTAAACGTAGGGGAGGGGACAGGCTGGACAGCATCCACGCTGTTCCCCAAACCTGGGGCGTGGGATGCTGTGGTCTGCTCTGAGAAGTTCCCCTCCAGGGTCCCAGCCTGGTACTCCTAAGCAGTGCTGGAGCCTTTTAGGGGTAGGGCCTAACGGGAAGCTTGAGGTCATTAGGAGTACTCTCTGGAGGGATTATGACATGTCTCTTCCCTTTCTCTTTTTTCAGATTCCCGGGTATAAGGTAAAATAGTCTCCACTTCCCTGTATCCCTGCTACAACGTGCCCTACACCCTACATGGACCAGACCCCCCAAGAACTTAAGGTATACGTTCTATGATAATAGACCATGGTGTGAGACTTGGAAACAGTGAACCAAAGCATTTCCTCTTCCTAGAGTGACCAACTGTAAAAGCAATAGTCATCCATGACGTCACCCATTCAGTAGGCACCTGCTGTGTGCTAAGTGCTGTGGCAGTCAGTCCCTAGTGGCCCAGTGAAGACTGAGCCTGGCTCCTTCACAGGCTAGCTAGCTTAAGTACTACCTTCCTACACTGTATAGAACAAGAGGAGGAGGGACAGTGTGGGAGACAGTAAGAAAATCCACCAGAGAAAGGGACATCTGAATTTAGTTTAGGGAAATAAGCAAAAAAAAAAAAAAACTTTTTTTCTGCAGATAAGAACATAAGATAAAGGGGGGAAAGTATTAATTAAGTCTCAGGGTATGAAATAATAATGAACACATCTAAGAGGCATAAGCAGAGAAGTAAGGATGGAGACAGAGATGAAGGGCATTAGTGAGAGGACTGAGGACTAAGAACCAGGCGTGAATGTTCACAAATGCCAAGAGTCCCTGTGAAACCTCCCCGATCTTCACACAAGGACAGCATCTTGACAGACACACAGAACCCAGTCCTTGTGTGTATGCTCAGGTGTGTGCAGGGCACCTGTGTCTGCATGTGTTTGGAGACCAGAGGACAACTTCAGGTGCTGTTTTCCAGGATCTATTCACATTGCTTGTTGACATAAGGCCTCTCTTTGGCCTGGAGCTTGTGGATTAGACCAGGCTAGGGTCAGCCCCTAGGCTCTATCCATTTCTGCCTCTCCAGTCTGGGACCACAAGTGTGTGCCACCACAACTGGATTGTTTACGTGGGTTCTGGGGACCAGAATAAGGTCCTGGTACTTACAAGGGAAGCAGTTTACTGATTGAACCATTTCCCCAGGTTCCCCGCCACCCCTGGGTGTGTTCAGATGTGTGCGGATACATATGCACATATGTGTACATACAAGAACCCATTGCTGAACAAAAGTCCCAGGCACTCGTTCTTCCCATCAACCTCTCTGTGCCTCAACCTCTCCCCTTACCCCTGGGATTCCTAACACTCGTTAATCCCTTCATTCCTTCCCTACAGCTAAGAAAAGGCAGAAGTGGCCCCTGCCCCTTGTGTAGCTGTTTTAGTCTAAACAAGGTGACAAGCGTTCATCTAGTAGTCCAATTGTATAAATCGCAGCTTCCAAATGTGAAATGTAAATTATAAGCACTAGAAGGGTGAGCTGCGCACCTGGTGGCTGTGACAGAGGAGACTTAACCTACTCAGAGAAGCTGGCAAGGCTTCTGGAGGAAGGCAAACAAAGCTGGGAGCTGTGGACAAACAGAGACGACTATAGTGTTGGTTATTCCTCCATTGTTGTGATAAAATGCCAGACGGAAACAATTGGGAGAGCTGTGACTGGCAAGGCTTACTCCTGGAAACCTGACAGTGGTGGCCAGGAAATAAAGATCAGGCACACAGACATGGGTACAGAGAAGGTAATGTTGCGTGGTCTGTGTTCAGACTAGCCAGTTTGTTATGTAAGGCACACAACGGAGGAGTTTGCTAGGCCTTGGTAGGAGGTCTCTGAGGGAAGCAGTCTCGGGCAGCAGTTATCTGGGAGGGCACTGCAGTTGCTAGTTTTTGCTTGCTCTGCCAGTATCTGCACATGTGGCTGAGGGCCACTTTGCCAGTTCTCATGGGTCTGAGGTATTGGTCCTTGTCAATAATACACATTCACTCTGGACCTCACCGGCGGCCCCTTACCCCATTCATTCAGGGCTTCCTTGGCTCCCCACATGGGAGCAAAGATTTACTTTGGTCCACAGTTTCAGAGGGTCTCAGTCCAGCATGGCAGGAGAGGCATGGTGGAGTTGATAGTGGGCAGAACCTGTGGTGGAGACCTACATTATAGAGAAGCAATAGAGAGTGTTGCAGAGCCAGGACCTGGGCTAAAATCTGTCAAGGCCCACAGGAGTGTTCCAGATGCAGCTGTCACACTTGCTTTGGGCACCTTTGACCCTATCCCTTGGTTTTGGCTTTTGCTTCCCACTAGATTCCAGGTTTTTTGGTTTTTGTTTGTTTGTTTGTTTGTTTTGTTGTTGTTGTTGTTTTAATTAGGTATTTATTTCGTTTTCATTTACATTTCCAATGCTATCCCAAAAGTCCCCCACATGCTCCCACTCCCCCACCTACCCACTCCCACTTCTTGGTCCTGGTGTTCCCCTGTACTGGGGCATATAAAATTTGCATGACCAATGGGCCTCTCTTTCCACTGATGGCCGACTAGGCCATCTTTTGATACATAAGCAGCTAGAGACACGAGCTCCGGGGTACTGGTTAGTTCATAATGTTGTTGCACCTATAGGGTTGCAGATGCCTTCAGCTCCTTGGTTACTTTCTCTAGCTCCTCCTTTGGGGGCCCTGTGATCCAGTAGCTGACTGTGAGCATCCACTTCTGTGTTTGCTAGGCCCCAGCATAGCCTCACAAGAGACAGCTATATCTGGGTCCTTTCAGCAAAATCTTGCTAGTATATGCAATGGTGTCAGCGTTTGGAAGCTGATTATGGGATGGATCCCCAGATATGGCAGTTTGTAGATGGTTCATCCTTTCGTCTCAGCTCCAAACTTTGTCTCTGTAGCTCTTTCCATGGGTGTTTTGTTCCCAGTTCTAAGAAGGGGCAAAGTGTCCACACTTTGGTCTTCGTTCTTCTTGAGTTTCCTGTGTTTTGCAAATTGTATCTTATATCTTGGGTATTCTAAGTTTCTGGACTAATATCCACTTATCTAGATTCTAGGTTTTACTCAAGCCAGATTTCTCCAATTTCCCTAGCCTAGATTAAAATAGTCCTTTCTTCTAAGCCACCATCCTAACTTCTACTCCTTCAGGATAGAGTGAGCTGGGGTAAAAGGGCACTGGGTGGCTTTTAGCAAGGCTACCGTGTCCAGACCTAGGCCCTCCCTACACTCCTTCCTACACTGCTTACTGAATCTCCAGGCACACTCTGGCGGGCTTCTTCTCACACCTAATGGGTCATAATCAAACTTTGTGGTCCAGGCCTGCTCCCTGGCTGACCTCCCATGAATGCCAATCAAACTCTTGATCAGCCAATGGTTCTCAACCTCCCTAAAGCTGTGTCTCTTTAATACAGTTCCTCACATTGTGATGGACCCCAACCATAAAATTATTTTGTTATTACTTTATAGCGGTAATTTTGCTACTGTTAGGAATCGAAATGTAAATCTCTGATATGCAGAATGGTTTTAGGTGACCCCTGTGAAAGGGTTGCTTGAGAACCACTGCCCAGAGGTAGATGCACTTGGGGCTGGTGAGTTGAGGCTCTGGCTCAAAACCCAAGGAGCTAGGAAATTTTCTGACCTAGAAACAGGAGGCAGGGTCAAGTAGGTTTGGAGGTGAGAAAGTTCAGGAATGCCAAGTTCCTGTACTTGAGAAACAGAGGCAAGAGAACATGTCAAGGTCAGCTTGGGCTAAGTGAGACCCTGTTGCAAAGCAGAGGAGAAAAGGCCAAGAATGTAATGACATTGGGTATCTGGGAGGAGGCAGCCTAAAAGCAACTGGATAAATAGGCCTAGGTCTCAGCCACAAGCTGGAAGTAGGATTTTGAGAAATCAGCACAACGTTGGCATTTCATACAATCATACAACTGGTACATATTCAATTGTCTAGGAAGACAGCTGGATCCAACTACTAGCAGCTGGACTAAGAAACAGTGTTGAAGGAGACAGAGGAAAGTCTGACACTGGCCAGTCCAAGTAGGTCAGTGAAGGAAGGGAGCCTTTCTGGAGGAAATTTAAGAAGAATGTTGACGAATGCAGAGCTCTAGAAAGGACCTTCCAGTCCAGAAAACTTGTATCTGGAGCCTGAGAGAGACACGGAGGAGGGAGGGTTGTGAGGGAGTAAAGGCAGCCATGCTTAAGGAGAGACACTCAGGCACAAAAGGAGCAGCCAGTGCAGACATAAGAATAGGAGCTATGAAGGAAGAATACCAAGTTTGCAGCTGGCACAGTTGCCAACCAGATGTATGAACTAGGCAAGGGAGTTTTAGTGTCTCTGGGCCTCTGTTTCTCTTTTATAAAACACAGATTACGGTACAGGGAAAGTGGCTGGCACAATTAGTTTCAGGTATTTGACACATGTCTCCTAAGTCAGTGAAGGTGACCTCATGAGCCAGTCTGTGTCCCAACAGACAGACAGACAGCTAAAGTTAAGCATACAGGCAATATTTATCATCTGTAACTGTTTTCCATTTTAGTAGGAAACAACATGGTTTCTTTTGCCTCTGAAGTAAGAAACTAGTACAGTTGCTCATTTCTGAAGTCTCCATTCTCAAATGTGGAGCATCCAGGTGGCTGATTAGCCTGTGGGAATGGAGGGGCTGATGAGAAGTTCCAAGTGCTATGCATCTCAACTGTCACCTTCTCTGCAAGTCTTTGGCTCAAAGAAATACAGTAATGAAGGACTTGGAGATCCAACAAAGAGACATGGGGCTCTTAGCCAACCTCCCCTCCTTCCCCAGCTCTTTTCACTTCCATGGCAGTTGCTGGTTTTCCTCTTAGTGTTTATTTTCCTCTCTTTCCAAAGCAATAGAACTGTCATAATCATGTATGAGCACCTAACCTACCTGCATCCCTTGCAGCTAGGGTGCCTGTGGAACCAAGTTCTGACCAATGGCATGCAAACAGATATGTGTAACAGGCTTCCTGGTTGGTGTAAGCTTGGTCCTTTCTTACTTGCCCCTTTTTTCCCAAAAGCCATGTGGAACAAGGATACCCCAAATTTCAGGTCAGAGATTTCAGAAATGAATCAGTAATATTACTAGCTTCCTGTCTTAGAGGCAAAAGTGGCCAAACGATGTTTCCTAAAGACGGCAGACATCTTGAACACTGAGGACAGAGGGGCAGCATGGAGAGTCCAGAAGAGTCGATTGGCAGAACTATGGATCCCTAAGGAGTGTGTGGGCCACCACTTCTCTCCTCAACATTCCCTGCTGCTTCCAGATGTTCTTATGAGAGCAATGTAAACTCCCATCTATAGAAACCACTGCTATTTTGAGTACTTCAGCTGAATCCACTCCTAAATACAGCCCCCCAGGCAGCCCACATTCCCAGTCACTTTGTAGAACTATCTCAATTGCTACTAATTTAAACCAAGTGAATGAGAGAGGTTCTACTGCTTCTGACCCCAGTCTCCATCTGGCCAGAAACTCCACCAGAATCATAATGACAACCTGTGTTTATGAAGCACTTTCTTCAAGAGTGAGCTCATCAGAATCTTACAGAAGCTCTGTGATGCAGCCAGGGCTGCTAGCTCCATGTACTCCATTTCAAAGATAAGGAAACTCAGGGGAAGGGGTATAGTAATTTTGCAAACATTGCACAGGTGCAGAGACAAGAGAGCTGCAGCTCAGGGCTCTTAACAGAACACAGGGCTGCCAGCCTGCAGATGGTCCAGGGGCAAGGAAGGTACAAGGTAGGGTGGGGCTGAGGGTCTGGATTTTTAAAAACAGACAGGTGTTTTACATACTACAATGTTTTTATTGTGACAGAAACCCCTACCTAACATTATTTTAGTACACAGTGCACTGCCAATGTGTAATGAAGCATAATGCTGTATAAGTGGGTCTCTAGAACTTGAACCTTGTCTGACAAAATCTTTTTAAATCCACTGAACAGCAGCTTCTCATTCCCTCCTCCCTGTGCCCCGAGAGCCCACCATTCTGTCCTTTTCTTATTCCTGTGAGTTTGACTACGATAGACGGCTCACTAAGTGGGACTACACTGTGCTTATCCTTCAGTGACTGGTTTCTTTTGATTAGCACAGTGTTCTCAAAGTTCATCCATGTCGTCACATAGGACAGGACTTCCTTCTCTCATTAAGGCTGAAATATAGTCCATCTCAGCATCATTCCCAAGACCCAGGTTGTAGATGCTACCACACACCCATCGGTGCAAGAACACACAGAAAGCTTGTGGTATATGTGTCTTGAGGGGCTGCTGAACCCTGCCCAGGAGGTGTGTCCCACCTTGTAGTCCTCCTGTGGGCTCCCCTTGGTTGACAGACTCCAAAAATGGCTGAAGACTTCATCTCCGATCATCCGAGTGTTTGGCATTTACAGCAGGTATCCTGTGAGATGTTGCTGGGAAACAACATTCTGAGCAGGCTGCAGGGTGAGTGTGTGCGGAGAGTATCATTTATAACACAAGACAGAAAGCAGCATATGACATTGAAGAGGAAAAGATGAAGTTGAAAGCAACCCCATTCAGCCGGTATCTTTTGTCCAGTCTGTGCCAGACTTGGTGTAAAGATCTGAGAACGCAAGGACAGTGTGGTCCTTTCCCCCTGGATCTTATTTAATTCTGTTACCTTCCCAAGAGTCAATAGGTCCCAGGGGAGTAGCTTCAGTGCCTGAGACACACCTGGACATGTGAAAATGGGTCCAGAGTAGGAAATACCATGCAAACCATACATCAGAAGAGGAAGGCGGGAAGAAGAAACCTCCTAGGTCCTGCGTGAACCTGGCAACACAATACTAACAACATGCAAGCCGAGTTGCAAGTATCTGGGGATAGTTCAGCTACAGTGCATGTGACCAGAGCCCTAGAAATAGGGACTGTATTGGAGTGGTCAACGAGGGATTCATGGAGGAGAGAATAGTTCAACTGGGACCCACAGAGAGGAGACTGTTTTGAATAGATGGAGAAGAGAGGAGAGGTTCATGGTATTGTGAGCAAAAGCTGAAACACATGGATGGCGGAGAGCAGGGAGAAGACCCAGACAACCTGAACTAGGCTGGAGAGTCAATACCCTGCCAGGTCATCTGGGTTTGAACACCAGGCCTGGAATCTTGGGCTTCATTCCCTGTGTCACAGGGAACCACTTGGAAATGGATTTGTGCCCAAAAGGATGTAATCAGGGCGGTGTCTGTGCTGCAAACAGGCCTCTGGCAGGATGCGTAGGCAGGACAGTGAGTGACAGTCTGGGAGGCTGGGTGTGTGGGTGGGGTTCTCGAGTGGCTGGCAGCAGGGATGGGTATGGGAGATGGCAGGAAGAATAAACCCACAAGCCTTAGGATATGTCTTTCCATCAAAGGGGACATCACTGCTGACCAGACGGCTTCCAGGGGAGGAGTCTATGGGACAGACTACTCCAAAGCTTGGCTTTCAGCGGTTGGCAGCTCCTACCCAGCAGGAATCACAGGAGCCGGCATCACTGTGTTCTCCATGGGACTCAGCTTGCATCAGTGCCAGCTGGATCAAGCATATCCCTCCAGGGCTCCTGAAGCAGAGTCTACCTCAATGGTCCCGAGAAGTTGGAAAGGAGTAGTCATTTAGGCATGCCCAAGAGAGACACCAATCTCCTCCCTCAAAGTGACACTTACCTCATGGCTCCAGCCCACCCACCTGCCTCCTCCTCCACCCTAGGAGTGTTCGGCTTGGCAAGGTCCAAGTTCAGGCGCAAGGAGGCGTGGTGCAAACAGCCTGAAAGGCTCTGCCCAGAGTTGTGGCCCATCCATTCATCTCTGCCAGGAGTCGACACTGGGAGCCCTAAGGAGGGGTCCCTGTGATAGATGATGTTTCCAGAGCTTATTAACTGAGCTAGCTGGACTGGGCCTCTTCCGACTGATCTATGATCCAGGGACAGTTTTAAAGTATGTGGCTTTCCAGAACGGCATTATCGAAAAGAGTTAAAATTGAAGTCGTCACTCAAACCACTGCCATCTGTCACAGGCTGCCACCTATACCAACTCAGGGCAGGATGGGAAGGTAGGGAATAAACCTCCAGTCCATGTCACATATTGGAACATTAAGAGTTTCTGTTGTCCTCTCTGCTGCCTAGGGTATGTAAATGGCTGGTTCACTCCTGGCAAAGACGAAGGTGGAGCCTGGCAAGGGGTAGGAGTGGGCACCTCAAGCCAGCTTTCTGTAAAGAGGATTCTCATCTGAGCATGACTGAGGCGCATTCTGACGGACCACGTGGTATCCATGAGGCAGCCCTGATTAGCATTTACTGAACCTGTTCTTCACCTATACATAGACGATGCTTTCCCCGAATCTCGGTAACCCTGTCACGTGAGCACTATAACTAATATCTTGTGAAGAGGGAACCTGAGGCATGGAACTGGGGTCAAAGGATGCATGTAGGCCATACTGCAGGAAGTCTGCCAGGGTTTGAAGAAGAGGGTCTAGTTCTTAGAGTCTGGATTCTGGACCACACTGATGACTGGCACAGGTTGGGACCTGGAGTTTATATGCACACAAATGCACACATAGGCACACATATGCACACACATGCACAAGCAAGTGCACCTTTCATGCATGTATGCTTGTACACATATACACACAAGAGAGAAATGAAAGAGGAGCTCACTGCTCTTCTCCCTCAATACTCCAGAAGTCCTCCCCCACCCCCCGCACCATGCCCAGCTCTGCAGCTCACACACAACCTCTGCCCCTCCCTCCCTCTCCCCCTCTCCCTCCCCTCTGTCACACTTCATTCCTGGTCACAGCTTTAGTTATCTGTGTATTTGTCAATTTTTTGCTTTCCCTATTGGACTGGACTTCAAAAGGTCAGCAATAGCACACACATGGGGCTCACATCACAAAGGTGAAGCTAGGCGGCCTTTGGGCCCAGCTGACACAGGCCCCATTGCCAGATCCTACTCTCTTGTGCCCAACACAGGGTGCTGAGTCAAGAGCAACAGGTGGGTGATAGCGACTGAAGGACCTGGATCCAGAATGATGCATGGGCTACTCTGTAGCTCAGCATCACTAACAACAGTCTGCCTAGCTTCTCCAGGCTGCAGGGGACAGACCCAGCAAGCACAGGCCTCCGTGACACACATAGACTCAGACACACACATACACACAGAAGCACACACACATGCACTCATACACAGGCACAGACTCACACAGACACAGACAAACACACATACATACACATGCACATACACACACAGGCACATGTGCACACACACAGACACATGTGCAGACACACATAGACACATAAACATGCACACACACACACACACACACACACACACACACACACAGCAGAAGCAGAGAAATATTAAGCAGGGAATTAGCACAGCTGGCTGCGCCCTGTGAGCCCTGTGATGAGGGGATAGGGAGTCAGGGGCCCACAGGGAACAGAGATAGATCAGGCTGACCACTAGTCACTGACAGTTTGCAATGGCTTCTGAGGCCATTGTCATGGTTTCTGACTCGGGCTGTGCCCTGGGGTGGAGATTGGGCAATTTTAAGTCCTGAGTACACTCCACAGTTGCCACATCAGTGTGCTAATATGTGTTCCCTGACGCTGGAATGGACAGCCCTCGTTCTTAGGAGAAATCTTGGGTCAATGGGAGATTTCTGTGTTTTTCCTTAGATCTAGTTTGTCTATTTATGACAATCTGTTTTTATAGCAGCTGTGTTACCTAAGATGCTGATGTAGCTTTGGGACAAGACAGAGTCCAGGCCTCCCTCCCCATCTCTAGCCCTTTCTACACATCCAAACCCTCTATACCAATCTCCCCAGTCCATCCCCAGCCTTCCCTACCCACTCCAATCCTCTATCCCCAGCCCTCCCTGCCCACCCCAACCTTTCCCCCCCCCCCCCCCAGCCCTCCCTGCCCATCTCTGCCTAGCCAGAGGGAAGCTGCTTGGGGCTCCTCTACCACATTGTCTCCTGCTAGTGAAGAGCCACTCAGGACCCTCAGGCACTCCCTCTTTGAGAGCAAGTATTTTAGCCACCATTGACCCTGCCCTCAGCATCACAAGTCTCATGCCTTGTCTCCCCCTCCCTCTGAGTTCATCATTACCTCAGCTCCCTGTCTGGTGTGTGTGTGTGTGTGTGTGTGTGTGTGTGTGTGTGTGTGTGTGTCCGTGTCCTCAGCCCCCCACCCCAACTTCCTGCTGGGTCTTGTTCAGAGATGACTAGTTAGTGAGAACAACGAACTGCTTTTTGTTTGTTTGTTTGTTTGTTGTTTATTTGTTTCTAAGCACAATCACAGCTGTTGATCAAACTCTTTCATCTGATTAGTTTTACACTAATTTTCAAAGCAAAAATTATAGAAAACATTGGCAAGAAAGCCAAGTAGAACATGTTAGAATAAATTATAAGTGTCTTTAAAGGGGAGAGAAGGACCCCATATTGAACATTTTTCATACCTTTATAGCTTTTTTCAAAGTTTTGGTTTTTTTTTTAAATCTTGTAATTTTATTGTTTAAATAAACATTACAGAGAGTAGACAAGCAAAAAATGAAACTCCCAACTCCCAACCACTGAGATCCACCTTTCTATTCTTCTCTGTGTCTATGTGTGCATTGTATGACTTCCCAGAGAACGTTCCAGAACTTCATTCCCCTGAGCTGTAAATCAAGAATGCTAACAGCAACAGAAACCTGGTCACATTTTTCAAATTATTATATAGTCTCCATCTTCCTGGGGCTTCAGATATCCATGGTAATGAATCTTTATTGTAATCTTCATTATAAATGAAGTTGCAGCCTTGGCGAGATCAGCAGTTAAGGAACTCTGCTGTTCCTTCAAATCATTGATTCCAAAGCTAGGTGCTTACCTGTCAGCCGTTAATGTCTGTACTCGTGTTTCTGGAAAAAACAATTTACCAAGTAGTGAGAGATAAATATCTCTGCCTGTACCTCCAGGTTTAGTTTTTAGAAAGGGAATCATCTCAGCTGATTTGTGACTCTATGCTTTCTCTGATCCCTAGTACTGGATATTTGAAAATGTCCCAGTCTTTGTTGCCATTTAGATTAGCATAACTAACAGAGGTTAGGAACACAAGGTGGAAGGTGAACGAGAAATTTAAAAACATAAAACCATGTGGTGGTGGCACGGATCTGTGATCCCAGCACTCAGGAAGCTGAGGCAGGAGAATCGAAAGTCTGAGAGGTTAGACTGGGCTGAATTACAAGATCTTATTTCAAGAAAGAAAAAAGAAGGGAGTAAGAGAGAGGGGAAGGGAGGAAGGTATAGTAGAAGGGAGGGAGGGAGACAAGGAAAGAGGGAGTTAGGAAAAGGAGGGGGGAAAGGGCATAAAAAGTTCTAAAAAATAATAAACATGTCTAGACCCATATAAAGATTGCAAAACCATCCCATCGTTCATAAAAATTTATGATCCAAGACAAAAAGAGCACCCATTTTGTTTAACAAATATATTCCGAGTGCCCACAGTACACCTGGCCTTATGTGACATTCCAGGGCACACTAAGTATGAAAGAGAAATGCCTGTTCCCACAGCCCTCATAGGAAGGGAGGAAGCTGCGGTAAGATGATTCTGTACAGGAAAACTGAGGGGAAGGGACTGGCTGGTAGGACAAGGGCATCTCACTGACCACATTTGGGGGAAAAGAGGGGTGTGCCCCAGTATCCTGGAGAGAGTAGTCCACACAGGAAGGGCAAGAACATACAGGTCAGCCAGGCTCCTGCCATCCCCAAACACTCCTGAGATCTGGGGTCCCTAGAAGGAGGATGGAGAGGAGCTGTTTGGATCTGATGCTGTCAGAGAGGACAGCTTAGGGTGCGGCTGAGCCTGAGTGTCTACGGAGGGGGCGGGCAGGCATAAAGAAAGACAGCTATTGCATCCCATCTTGATAATGGAGTAAAAACAGTGATACTTGACTGATCAGTGTTTCAACCTCATTTTTCCCTGTTATTATCTCACTTTGACTAAATTCCTTCCCCAACCCATCATTCCTTTCTTCTCTCCAAAGGCCAAAGATGCTGATTCGTGAGGGATGTCACTCTATGAACATTAAAAAGCTCTGTGGACATTGGCTTCACACTGATGGATCATATTGAAAGCACTTGGTTCCCAGAAGAAACAGCATAGAGACTGCAAAATAGAAGTGTGGGTTCCAAGAAAATACGCACACTGTCCAGGAAGCAAGAGGAGCCAAGACAAGGGGAGAGAAATAAGGCTGAGGCTGGATGCCGGGTCCACGTGGTCCGGGAGGAGGGACTGAGCCAAATGCAGGTGACAGAGAGCCCGAAAGAGCTGTGACTTCAGCAACCACGGAGTTGCTTCCCTCTGTCCTTCTTCTACCACCCCAGCCCCCAGCAACCTCCTTCCTGAGGATGTGGAGATGCTGGAGTCTGGGGTGGGAGTAGGAGAGCCAGTGTGCAGGCAGCCGAGATCTGCAGACTCTGAGGAAGAATTCAGTAGCACCATGGAGCTGACTGTAGCCATCTGAGAATGGGAAATCTGAAGAGCCCAGGGGTCTTCCTTAGTTAAAGACAACATGATGAGGAGACTCATGCCAGGCCAGGCTGCCCCGGTTCACACCCTGGTGATATGTTCACACCCTGGTTCATATCCTTCAAGGCTGTGTGAAGTCAGCCCAGTTTCATCAGCTCTCTGAGCCTGGCGTCTCCTCTCTAAACAGGACATAGTTGCTGCATGGCTCAAATACAATAAAGCAGTAAGTACTCATGAGGCATGCACTAAGTGCATCCTGGGAGATGCATGGCTCTTCCCTACGGTGGAGCCTCATCGCACCAGGGAGGTCTGGATGTGTCCCTCTCTCAGCTCCCTCATACTCTGTATTGGCACCAGATCCAAGAGCAGCTTTCCTTGCAAGCATGCTGGTCTTGAGCTTCTGCCAACAGATAGAGCCCTATGCCTGATACCAAAACCCTCTGGTTCTAAGCTGCCTGTGTCCTTCCATCACACCGGATAACTGCCACTGCAGTTATAGAGAATGCCATCATATGTTCAAGTCCCTCCTGGGACTTGGCAGAGCCTCCACCTCTACTGTTTAGAGGACCGAGTCTATCTTCCCATGTGAGTGAGAGGAATATTCTGCTATGCCTGAGGACAGATAGGGTAGGAGGCCATTGGGTGCCAGGCTGAGCTACATCTACCCCTTGCTGATTTCTAATTCTTCTTTCTCCATGTTCAGATTGAGGTGACTGGTTGGAGCCTGCTCAGCTCTCAGCCTCATCTATGAAGACCTAAGTCCTCTGTTTGACATTGAGCCAGCGTTAGTCTGTGCGGTTATCTTCCTTTGCTCTCATTTCCAACAGCCTTATGTTTGTCCAAGCTCTCCTGGAATAAGAAGTCAATGTCCCTCCACGTGGGCAAGCACACGAATCCCAGAGTGAAATAAATAAGCTTGTGTCTGTTGGTCCGTGTGTCCTCCTGATGACTTGGTGCTTCTCAGAGCTTCACCCTTCATCCTGGACTTCATGTGTCCCCATCTCCGTCTCCTGCTGCCCTCCACACCCCATCTCGCCCCAAGTTGTGGTTGTCAAGTATTTCCACCGTCAGCACTTGCCGAGTGGAACTGGAAGTTCTTCCACTTGCGCAGCGAGCCGCGTGGGCAGGTGGGTAATGTCTGTTTTACTCTTTGTAATGAATCCCATCTTCTTCTCTCTGCCGTGATGGTTATTGATTCTGTCTTGACACCTTGGTTTGTTTTCCGCCAGCTCCTGCCTTCCCTTCATCTTGCTGTGGCCATTTCTCTGCTCTTATCTGTAATTTCCTCTCTTGTTGCGCTGCCTCCCTCCTGGGCAGCTGCTGCACCAAGACGGGGGTTGTGTATTAACTCCACAGTGAGGTCCAGCAGCCCTGCTCAGATGGGGTGAGTTGGGCTGGTGATTGTTAATGGGATGGTAGGAGGAAGAAGGGTAGAGAGTAGAGAGCCAGGCTTACTTGTACTGGAGCAAAGTCCAGGCCACTGCCCACAAGTCCTCTTAATTCCCACACCCAGGAAGTGGTATTCAGTGGGTACATGAGGAGCTTAACGGTCCTGTCCCACTCTACGACATCCCTAGCCTCATTCCTCCATATCAGGAACTTCACCCTCCAAGACTGTTCCCGTGTATATCCCAGACTCGCAATGTTCTCCTGACAGCTGTGTCCTTCCCTGTCTCTCATTCTGCCTTTCACCTAGAAAACTCCTGTGCATTCATCAAAGCCCAGTTCTTATCTCTCTGGCAGTCCATTCATACCAAGGCCACATCAGCCAGAAGCTGACTTAAGTCTTCTCTTTATTGAGTCCCCTCCATTCTTCCTGCCGAATGTCCCTTGCTTATTTATCTGGCTCCATCAGGAACATGCTGGGTCTTGTTTGCAGGGTAGGGCCTAATAAAAACGAAGGACAGAATTGAACAGAGTTTCTGAGTCACCACAAATATTCTCCTAAAGTTGGCTCTGGCAGACATTAATGTGCTGAGTCATAAATGGGGACCAAGAGGACAGAGATGAGACTTCAGCCAGACCCAGGAACCCACCAGGGACTCTGCTCCAGGGCATCTCCAGAAACTAACAATGCATTCAGAGGCTGGCATCATTTGGGGCTGGACCCTGAAGGCAGAGGCAAGAGTGACAAGTTCTGAGTACTTTGTGAGTTCCAGGAGCCTATAGCAGAAGCCATTAGATTGATTACTAAGGAAGAACTTGACTTCTCAGTCTCTAAAGTCCCCCAGCTCCTCTGCCTGATACAAGACCCTAAGGCCTAAGGTCTGCCTCCACTATGTCCAGTCTCCTTCTGTTGTCCTGACACCTCTTTTGTTCCCACCCACAGCTTCTGGAACTTTCCTGGAGGTATGTTGCTGTTGCCCAGAGGCCTTGGTATTGCATTCATGGAGGTGGACCTGTAATCGCTAGGAGTTATCCTCTTGAAGATAGAGGGAAAGAATCAGGGTTCCCTGGGGTACCTTAGGACACATTCACTTCCTAAGAGGAGACTTATACACTGTCCCTGCACCTACCCCCTGGGACCTCTGTGGGTGAGTGCTGGAGCTAGTGAATCTCTTTCTCCTGGCACATGGCACCAGAAGGTGGAAGACAAGAGAGCTGAGAGTACCTCTGGGTACTGGGATGGGGGTGGGGGTTCCACAGAAGGGGATAGTTGTTCTCACAACTGCAGGCAAGGCATTGTGGGCATGCATCCCCCATAGCAAACAATGATGCTGATGCTAAAAGGAGTGGTATTCAATCCCAGGTCTCTGTACTACTCGAACCAGGAATAGGGTTCCACAGCAGGGATGACAAAATGCTGGGGAAGGTATTAGGAAGAAAGTTTCCAGTGAGACTGCAAAGAGCACTCATCCTGTAGGCAAAAGGAGGCTGGTATCCCAGTGTCTTCTCCAAGACCACAACCCAATGACCTAACTTACTCCCATGAGTCCCTACCTCTCACAGGCTTTACCCCCTCTCAATTAGGTCCCATAAGTGGCACTAATGTTTCCAGAGCCTCCCATGCAGAGCCCAGGCTTAGGAGTGCTTGGTCCCCAGGTTCTCCTGGGGTCTCCTTGTCCGGTACAGGAAAGCTTCAGGCTAGACACTGAAGCCAGATACCCTTTGCCTTTGTCAATAACTTTTCTCTTCATGAGGGGCAAGGACTCAAATGTCCCCAGGGTCTCAGCCAAACACCTGTCCACTGCTGCAGCAATGGGGTGAGAGAGAGTGAAGGTGACATTGTCCCTTGGTCAGACCTCATGGGGGGAAAAGTCTCACTAAGTCTCTAATGAAGATAAATCCCATGTCGAAGGATGCCGATGGATACAGATGAGCTGTTGGTGCTGTCAGGTGGATGGATGCCCTTCCCCAGATCTACAGCCAACGGCATCGGGATGTCTGCCTCTGCCAATGCCAGCTGCCCTCCCTGGACATGTCCTCCAGAGCCCACTGGTTCATCTTAAGGAGGCACTGCCCACTGATCCCTGGTCTAGGTGGAACCCTAAGGGTTGTCTTGGTCCACAATGCCATCCACTGTGATAACAGACTCAAAGGCACACAATGGACTGGCCTTCAGTCTGCACACTGCATACCATTAAGTTTACATGGTTTCTGCCCACCAGAGTAGGCAAACCTTCCTATTTTTGACTCCCTCATTCTCTGATGAGGGCCAAAGGGAGACTCTTATAGACTGGCAAATCTGTTTGGTTTTTATTTTTTATTTTCAAGGACACCTTAGAAAGAAACGGCCCCACAGACGCCTTGCCTCCTGATTGGTTGGTCACTGTCCTGGTTTTCTTTCTATTGCTGTAAGAAACTCCACAACCAACAGCAACCTGGGAAGGAAAGGTTTATGTGGATCCCGTTGGTTGATCTTTGAGGGATGTAAGGGCAGGAACTCAAACAGGAGCAGAGGCAGGAAATATGGAGAAAAGCTGTTCACTGGTTTGCTCTCAGACTTAAGCACAGCTACCTTTCTTAAACCTCCCACCCAGGGGGTGGCCCCCCCAACAGTGACCTGGGCCCTCCCACATCTATCAATAATCAGGAAAATCCCATACAGACATTGCGTACAGGCCAATCTGATGAGGAGCGTCTTCTGAACTGAGTCTCCCTCCTTCCAAGTGACTATAGTTGGTGTCAGGTTGGCAAAAGGTCACCAACACAGTCCCATTCTTTGTCCTCAGGCTTTAAGATTTGGGTGACAAAGATTCCACCTCAGCTTCCAAGGAGAAGATATACTCCCCCATTCTGGCTTCTTTCAGAACAAAGAGCTATGGAGTGTTAGCCTTAGAGACCATACTCCCTTTGTCTCACAGTAAAAAGGTGGCTCATTGTTTCTCTTCTACTTCTGGCCCAGTCTCCCGAACACTACCGTTCACAACAGCACACACATAAGCCTCAGTACCTTCTCCCCGTGTGTTCTTCCTGGCACCCAGTTTAGCATCGGGCTCCTTATAGACTCTCTTGTTTCTTTGCTTTACAGTTACACTGACCAATGCATCCTTTATCCTTGCTCAGGTTTGTCCCAGTATCCAGCCTGTCTCACTAAGCCCTTTGCCCTTCAAGAGGGACAGTGGGGCTGCCAGCAAGCTTATTCTTTGACATTTCCATCATAGCCCGCCCCCCCACCCGTCTCTGCAAACACATGAAGCCTAGCCCACTGGTCACTGCTGGTCTTGTTTTCCAAGGTGTCTAGGGAAGGACTGTCCCTCAGTCTGGACTGCTTCTATCATTATCTGCAATCACTGTGGATCATTGACTCACAGTTCGTCCTCACAGTGGGGACCTGGAGGGGACAATGGTCATGCTTGCATTGTGGGATAGAGAATCCTGGTCCACTGCACAGAGCAGCTTGGTTAGGCATAGCAAGAGTGGCTTTGGAAACTAAGTGCAGCCACTGTGATGGAGGCAGGGGGTTGCTGTTGGGCTGACCACAGCCTGGCCTGCACTGAGAAGTGGAGACTGGGAGAAGCAGAGAATCCCACATGCTACACTCGCAGTTAAGAAAGCCATGCATAGGAAACACACTTGGGTTTGCCAAGCCAGGCAGAATCCTGGGACCTCTGCTTCTATTCCCCCCACTTTATGATCAGACAGATTAGAGACCAAATCCCATGGGGACAAGGACTGCTTGGAGGTCACACAGCCAAGTGGAAACCTATGTGACCACCAAGTCTTAGGTTATATGCATCACCATGAGTCTTGGCAGACACACCAAGGTCAGCAAGGCAAGGCCATCACCACCATCAGTGG